>NC_068395.1:16114620-16222120 GCF_023724105.1 Carassius gibelio | reverse complement strand
ATGATTGCAAATAAATCTATGAGTTATTTGGGAAAGGTTTCTCCGGTGTGCGATGTTAAGTAAGGCTGGCTGGCAGCTCAGACAGGTTAGCTACACCTGAATAAAATACTGCTGCTGGCTGATTTCATTACTGTAATCACGCTGTGTTGTTATGATGAATTCAAAATGTGACTAAAATTAGAGTATGTTGGTACATCAGGGTCATTACAGTTAACTAAAACTATAAAATAAAAGAAATGCATAATTCAATCAAAACTTAATAAAAAGATATAGCAGTATCTCAATGACAATATATAAATTAAATAAAACTATTATAATTTATATGAAATATATAATGATATGACACTAAATTGTTCGGTTTGTTGCACAGAGCTATAATCAGACTTATGTTTCTGTCTAGGGTCAGTATATATATATATATATATATATATATATATATATATATATATATATATATATATATATATATATATATATATATATATATATATATATTCTGTGTTAATGTGTGTGTTACGATTATGAACTTTCTGTTTCCTAATTTGGTCTTCCTGTTCTAGTTTTGGTTAATTGATTTTTCCCCTCCTGTCTCTAGTTCCCTCATTACCTATTGTGTGTTCATATACCCGTTCTGTTCAGTTCCTCCTTGTCCGTGATTAAATGTGTAAATGTGTCAATGAATGTGAATGTGAACCTGTATGTTAATGCTGAATGTAATGTAGTATATTGTCTGTATTCTCCTTCGTCGTCAGTAAACCCCTCATTTGTTCTAGATCCTCCTCGAGCACTTTGTTTTACGTTTAGCACTATACACCCAATTGTAACAGAATCACGGACCGAAACAGTTTAGTTTATTTAGCGGCGTTTTTCTTTCTTTTATTTTTTGTTTATTTTTTTCCTCTCCCGAAATGGCCATCCCAGCAGTCCGTCTCCTGTGCCTGGAGCAAATGGACCGTTCACTGGAGGACCACACCAGGAACTTTTTAGATCTGGCGTGCCTTACTCACTTCCCCGTGTAAGGCACGCCTACCAGCGAACGGTCCCCGAGAGGATTTCGCCGCTTTTGTGGAATAGGTGCTGGAGAAAAATGGATCTTCATTTACCATCAGCACCGCAGAAGAGCAGAAGAGGATATCTCCAGCCCCACTCCCGACCCAGAGGCCAGCCTCCATCAAGCCGCACGGGGCCAGAGCCCACCGCAGCTGCAGCCGAGCCATTCACCGACAGGCAGAAGGATCTCGAGAGTGCGACTGACCAGGTGTGTGAGCCGGCAACACCGTGCGTCGTGGGAGTCTTAGTGGAGATCGAGGGCGTGGAGGAAAGCCCTGCCCACACTCATGCGACTGAGGGTGAGCTGTATGCGATCTCGGGAAAGAATATGGAGTAACGTATGGACCTTATGGACTGGTCTATGGAGGTAATCCCTAATTTTCCTGTTTCTCCGCTGGTTCAGTCCAGCCCTGATCCCCTGTATACCCTCTCAGTCTCCCACTCCTACCTCCTCCAGTCTGTTCCTCTGCTCCATTTCCGCTGGTTCCGCCCGGCCCTGAATTTCCTGTGTCTCCGCTGGTTCTGTCCAGCTCTGAATTTCCTGTGTCTCCGCTGGTTCTGTCCAGCTCTGAATTTCCTGTGTCTCCGCTGGTTCTGTCCAGCTCTGAATTTTCTGTGTCTCCGTTGGTTCTGTCCAGCTCTGAATATTCTGTTTCTCCGCTGGCTCCGCCCAGCCCTGAATTTCCTGTGTCTCCGCTGGTTCTGTCCAGCTCTGAATTTCCTGTGTCTCCGCTGGTTCCGCCCAGCCCTGAATATTCTGTTTCTCCGCTGGCTCCGCCCAGCCCTGAATTTCCTGTGTCTCCGCTGGTTCTGTCCAGCTCTGAATTTTCTGTGTCTCCGTTGGTTCTGTCCAGCTCTGAATTTCCTGTGTCTCCGCTGGTTCCACCCAGCTCTGGAGTTTCTGTGTCTCCGCTGGTTCTGTCCAGCTCTGAATTTCCTGTGTCTCCGCTGGTTCCACCCAGCTCTGGAGTTTCTGTGTCTCCGCTGGTTCCACCCAGCTCTGAATTTCCTGTGTCTCCGCTGGTTCCGCCCAGCCCTGAATATTCTGTTTCTCCGCTGGCTCCGCCCAGCTCTGAATTTCCTGTGTCTCCGCTGGTTCCGCCCAGCCCTGAATATTCTGTTTCTCCGCTGGTTCCACCCAGCTCTGGAGTTTCTGTGTCTCCGCTGGTTCTGTCCAGCTCTGAATTTCCTGTGTCTCCGCTGGTTCCACCCAGCACTGAATTTCCTGTGTCTCCGCTGGTTCCACCCAGCTCTGAATTTCCTGTGTCTCCGCTGGTTCCACCCAGCTCTGGAGTTTCTGTGTCTCCGCTGGTTCTGTCCAGCTCTGGAGTTTCTGTGTCTCCGCTGGTTCCGCCCAGCCCTGAATATTCTGTTTCTCCGCTGGCTCCGCCCAGCCCTGAATTTCCTGTGTCTTCGCTGGTTCCGCCCAGCTCTGAATTTCCTGTGTCTCCGCTGGTTCCACCCAGCTCTGAATCTTCTGTGTCTCCGCTGGTTCCACCCAGCTCTGAATCTTCTGTGTCTCCGCTGGTTCCACCCAGCTCTGGAGTTTCTGTGTCTCCGCTGGTTCCGCCCAGCTCTGAATTTCCTGTGTCTCCGCTTGTTCTGCCCAGCTCTGAATTTCCTGTGTCTCCGCTGGTTCTGCCCAGCCCTGAATTTCCTGTGTCTCCGCTTGTTCTGCCCAGTTCTGGAGTTTCTGTGTCTCCGCTGGTTCCGCCCAGCACTGAAGTTTCTGTGTCTCCTGTATTCCCTCCCAGCCTCCCTCTCCCACCTCCTCCTAAACCTGCCAGTCCCTCTGCTCCACTTCCGCTGGTTCCGTCCAGCCCTGATCCTCCTGTGTTTCCTCCCATCGTTCCTCTCTCTCCTTCTCCTAGACCAGCCAGTTCCTCGTCATCCCTGCTGGTGCCAGTCAGTTCCGCAACTCACCCTCAGTCTGCGCCATCTGGGTGCGATGGTTCGCCGCTGGACTGCCAGTCTCCAGCTCCACCTTGGCGCGATAAAGTCCTGTCTCCGGCTCCACAGCGGTCTTCCAGGACCCCGCCTCTGCCTTGGTAGCCTGAGCCTTCTGCTCCACCTAGGTCCCCGGATCCTCGATGTCACCCTGGCTCTGCGACTGTGCTGCTCCATCTTGGGCTCCTCACCCACCGGTGCAGTCTCCGCAGTCTCTGCCTGCATTTGTGAAGCCACAACACGCACAACCTTGAGGTGGATGGGCTACATCAGCAGTAGACCCCACTGGGTACCACTCATCTCCACTACAAATAGGAAAAAGAGGCTACAATTTGCACGAGCTCACCAAAATGGGACAGTTGAAGACTGGAAAAATGTTGCCTGGTCTGATGAGTCTCTGATGATTTCTGTTGAGACATTCAGATGGTAGAGTCAGAATTTGGCGTAAACAGAATGAGAACATGGATCCATCATGCCTTGTTACCACTGTGCAGGCTGCTGGTGGTGGTGTAATGGTGTGTGGGGGATGTTTTCTTGGCACACTTTAGGCCCCTTAGTGCCAGTTGGGCATCGTTTAAATGCCACGGCCTACCTGAGCATTGTTTCTGACCATGTCCATCCCTTTATGACCACCATGTACCATCCTCTGATGGCTACTTCCAGCAGGATAATGCACCATGTCACAAAGCTCGAATCATTTCAGATTGGTTTCTTGAACATGACAATGAGTTCACTTTACTAAAATGGCCCCCACAGTCACCAGATCTCAACCCAATAGAGCATCTTTGGGATGTGGTGGAACGAGAGCTTCGTGCCCTGGATGTGCATCCCACAAATCTCCATCAACTGCAAGATGCTATCCTATCAATATGGGCCAACATCTCTAAAGAATGCTTTCAGCACCTTGTTGAATCAATGCCACATCGAATTAAGGCAGTTCTGAAGGCGAAAGGGGGTCAAACACAGTGTTAGTATCATGTTCCTAATAATCCTTTAGGTCAGTGTAAATGCTATATAATTGATAATTATAAGCACATTTTAAATGCATATTTAAATGTAATTAAATATGATAAAATATTTTAAAGTTTTAAGAGTACACTATAAATCAGTTGATCTCTATATAGAGGTTTGAAATCTTGAGATATGCGATGGCTTACACTAATAACTGTCTAATATTATTCCAAGCAGCTAGTCCCATTTGTAGTGTCCATTGTCAGCCCAGCAACACAGTTCAATAAATCCACCTCAGAAACGTTGTTGAAATCAAAGATGAAAATCTCCGGTTTTATTCCTTGGTTTCAAATTTACAAAAATACAAAATACAAAATGTACCTTTTTAACATTAATTCTTATTCACATTACTATGAATTGTACCTTGGCCTCTACACTCTACTTGGGGCATCATGTTTACATTTAGTATCATTCATATGCTTTTATAAACTTGGTTAAAAGGTGAATAAGATTTTTCAACTTAGAGAATTCAAAGTCTTAATCATTGTGCTCCGTGTTTTTGTCATGTTCATATAGTTTTTATAGGGTTTAATGTTTATTTTATTTCAAATAATGAAAATATATATATATATATATAAATATATATATATATATATATATATATATATATATATATATATATATATATATATATAAACAAGGACCAAAGCTATTTTTATTGCTAACTATATGATTAGAACACAAAATAAATTTTATCTCATTAGCATGCTCTCTCCCTCTGTTTGTGTGTGTGTCTCTCTCTCTCTCTCTCTCTCCCTCCGTTTGTGTGTGTGTCTCTCTCTCTCTCTCTCTCTCGCTCTCCCTCTGTTTGTGTGCGTGTCTCTCTCTCTCTCTATCTATCTATCTCCCTCTGTTTGTGTGTGTGTCTCTCTCTCTCTCTCTCTCTCTCATACAATCCTCACGTGATGCCTCTTGAAGTCTCAGTCACTCAGTTGCCACCAGCTTGCCAGTTGTGTGAACATATTCCCTGTCAGAGCGGTGGAGTCGGCTCTCGCTGTCTCTTTGCCTGCCACGGCGGTGATCAGACCTCCGGCCCTCCGTGATCTGACAGGCCTGCCACTCCGATGACTTCCTCATCCTGAAAGCTGCTACGCTTGTGAAAGATTCGCTCTCACCGCTCCAAAGTCAAAAGAGAAGAGTCAGGCGCTCGGACGCGTTCCCTCCGACCCGTCCACCCCCTGCTGTCCCGTCCGATCACAACACGAAAGTGGCAGCACACAAACTTTGAGGATGAGAACATCAGGCAGGTGGAGCAGCACATCGGCTACGAAGCATGATGGGTAACGAGTGACAGCACCAGCCGGGGTCGTGACCTGTGCGTCCACCCTGCAGGGAGAGCCGTGTTGAGATGAGTCAAACCCGGCCAGTCGTGGCCCATCAAGCGCAGCAGACGGACGCTTCTCGCTCCGTCTTCCTCTATTTTGTAGGAGATTATGAGAACAGGAGACAAGCGCAGGGCTTTAAAGTGAGCAGTCAGTGTCCGCTCTAGCTCTCATCACTGACTCTGAGTCACATCGGGAAAAACAGCCCTCGCAAACTGCACAAGTGAGCAGCAATGTCAAAACACTAGCCGTTTTGAAAGACGTGAAAGAGAAAAACAGTACACAGAGCAGCATGCAGGTCATTATTAGTGATGTTTGCTCATGCTTAGAATTTAAACAATCTCCTATAACCCAGTGTATTATGATCTTATATGTGCTACAAACATAATGTAAGGTTAGGTAACCTAAATAATCTATGTTGTAATACCTACATCAACTGGCTTTCATTTAATTCAGAAACATTATTTAAAATGACTGAATTGTGATTTTTCAAAAAAAAATGTGAATGCTATATATATATATATATATATATATATATATATATATATATATATATATATATATATATCCTGGTTTGCCGATAGTTTCTTGAGCTGCAAAATTAGGCCGACATTTAATGATTGAGTATATGATATGTTTATTCGGTAATACTTTATTTTAAGGTGTTTTTCTTGTCTCACGTCTCATGTGCTTACTATTATAATAACAATTAATTATGCATAATTACATGCAAGTGACCCTAAACCAAACCCAAATCCTAACCATAAAGTAAGTACATGTAGTTAATTAATATTACTCGGTACTTAAAAGTGTAAGTACACTGTAACAAGGACACCTTAAATTAAAGTGTAACCGTTTATGACCACTTATACCATTTTGACTGGAGCATATGCTTAATAATGTGCATTGATATAAATTAGCGCTGCTTTATTAAAGGACATATCTCTGAAGAAGTTCACATTTCAAATGACTGAACAACACATATCATGCACATGTATATTTGCAGTTCGATGTTGCTAAACGGTCACATTGACATGCAGGTAAACAAATAAAATGGAATATTGTCTTTCTCTTTTCATTTTTATATCATGATAAAAACATAATCAATTTAAAAAGTAGTCGGGATACATTACCTAAAATGAATAACCTAGATTACATTACCGACTAGTTTTTATCATCTAGCCTGTAATCAATAATAGATTACAATTTGTAAGTACTTAGTACTTAATTAGTACTTGTAAATTTAACTTTAAAACTTGTGATTTGTTTTACCACCAATACTATGTATGTATTTATTTCAGATTTGACAGGTTGGTCAATGAAAACTAAATGTGTGCTGTAGTCTCTCTTTAATAGAAGTGGCAGCTCTGTGAACATCTTCAGCTTACACTGTTCCACGCTTTAAGTCTGGTTAAGCTAATCCTGCTAAAGCTGGATAATGCTAGTGCTGGGGTCAGTATGGTCAGTGTGTGATGTGGAATGTGAGGTCAGAGGTCAGCCTCATGCCCGAGTGAATGCTTATTAACTGTGCTGTTTCCTGCTGGTTGATTTGGCAATATTTGGCTTCCTGTAGAGATTGGCAGGCCTTCGTCAGGCAGCGAGAGCCGTGTCGCACAGACACTAACAGTGCCGTACATTGGCTTAATTGTCAGTTTGAATGTGTGCTGTTTATTTAATTAGATCTAGAAGAATCCCAGCGAGTCTGTCAGTAGTGCTGTCTCTTGCTGTGCACACTGAAACCACACACCATCATCATCAAGTATATAGCAGCATATGACTAAAACAAACCTCACTTTTGACTGTGATGTAATAACTATATATAATTTTATGTATATTATATTATTATATCTTTGCTGATTGTTTCTCGGGCTGCAAAATTTGGCCAACATTTAATATTGATATGTTTATTCAGTAAGACTTGATTTTAAGGCGGTCTTGTTGCACGTCTCATGTGCTTACTATTATAATAACAATTAATTATGCATAATTACATGCAAGTGACTCTAAATCAAACCCAAATCCTAACCATAAAGTAAGTACATGTAGTAATTACTCAGTACTTAAATATATAAGTATATATAAATGTATAATTAAAAACTATTATATAAAGTGATTATTATTACTACTAATTTAAGTTATTTATATATTAGGTGTAGCACACTATTACAGCTGTTACTCTATTGTATATTGTGAAACGTTGCATTGACCAATCAGCATCTAGCACTGTATATATCCATTATTTTAATGATTAATGTATTTTTTTTTTTCTTGCAGTAGGATTCGTGTCAAGTGTTTGTCATTTCTGGTTTCTTGGATAAACAGCTTTGGCTGATCTTGGCAGCTAAAGGCGATTCTTGCGTGAAAATCAGATTTGCGGATTCTGTTATTCTTACCTTTAGATAATATTTGCTTTGCCTTTTCCCCCACCAAATCTTATTAGCCATCTGGGATCCGTTTTTAACACCACAATCAATTTCAATGAGCGGAAATGAGATGAGAGCTTTATGTATTTGACAAATAGATAATTGGCCTTACTTAACCCTGACCTTAAAGTGCCACTTTGTCAGAGTATAATCTGCTCAGAATTATTGAAGCATTCAATTAACCAGATTAAATGACACAAGCCTGCAGACAGAGAGCATGTCTCTCTCTCTCTCTCTCTCTCTCTCTCTCTCACTTTAATTATCTGATGGTGTTTGTTGTGGAGATGTTTAATGGGACTTCTCTGTATTGTATGGATCAAGCCCTTCACCTACTGAGTGGCTCTGTTCCAAAACCTAGCAATCTGCATCACTGTCTGCTGTCTTCATAAGCACATATCAGATTTTCACATTTGTAAGCATTTAATTTACATAAAAGAATCATCTGTTAATAATTAGGTATTGTTTCATAAGTATATCAGTAAATGATAACAAATACATTTTCTCATATGTGTAGAAATGTGAATATATAGTAACTTATAATCTGTTAAGCTTTTTATAATGTTTTTAATGCTTTATTAATGAAAGTTATTATAAGTGTTACCAAAATGATAAAAAATAAAGTTTTTTTTTTCTTTGTCCGTTATCTTGCTTTTGCAATTATTTATTTTTTAGCTTGTTGCAATGCATTTATAGACACACACACAAAATGCATATACAAAATAGATTCACTTGAGGAGAAAAAAAGTGTTGCTAAATATTGAACATAATTACAATTTAAATATAGTTATTTTGGTTATGATAACTTAAAATAAAACTAAACAATACAACCATTTTTTCAAGTGAAATTAAAATTTTTAAAGTTTTATTTTATTTTTAATTTATTATCACTTGAATTACTTAAATAACTAAAATAAAATACAAAATTAATAAAAGCTATTAGGCACAAATAAAATAATAATAATAATAATAATAATAATAACAAAATAAATAATAACAATGACAAAAAAAAAATACAAAGACTTATAATATATATATATATATATATATATATATATATATATATATATATATATGTATATATGTATATATATATATATATATATATATATATATATATATATATATATATATATATATATAAAATATAAAAAAATCTAATTCCAAACAAAATCTACAATAGTATATCACTGATATTAAAATAACACTATATTGTAACTGCGTGTGTGTGTGTGTTTGTGTGTGTGTCAACCTGAAAATCTGCCTCTCAGAAAGCAATGCGTTAAACCAGGCTGTCAGATCTTAATGAAGTGTCCTGGTGAGCCATATCAAAAGGTCTTTCCCTGCACACACACACACACACACACACACACACACAGGTATCTTGTGATAAGTGGTGATGCGGATGGGATCAGTGTGGGGGGGCTGATGTGATTTGACAGATGGACTCTGTGATGCCCGTGTATTGAGGTCTCTCTAATCGATTAGTTTTAGTTAAGTGCACTCTCAGATGATTGTGCCGCATCTTTATCGTTCCCCTCCGATACACCGACAACCTCTAGTGCCTCTCGCTGCAGCCTCCACCTGTTTGTGCAGCGAAAATCTATTATCTGAAATGATCAAATCTCAGCCGCACTTATTCTGTCTCTCTACAGTGTATGACATTCACTTCAATTACAGCACAGAGAAGCCAGTAGACAATGTGTTTTGGGCACAGCGCTTTTTCGGAGGATGCTGTTTGTAGGAGAGCGAGAAAAGAGACTTGGTTATGACTTGTGTGCTTTCTCTCTCTCAGCGCTCCCAGGGGCAGTTATTATGGTCAGTACCTGTGGGCATGGCTGGTTTGTGGCACAGACTCTCTTGCTCTCCAGGGCTCATTATTACAGCATGGCCACTAGCCCCAGGAGGAGGATTGGTCTCTCTCGCTCTCCCTCTGTCTTCCTCTCTTTTCTGGACTCTGGACAGACACAGTTCCCTACAATAGCAGCAACAGTACCCTTAAACTTTCGCCAGACTGTTCAGGCCCTTACAGAAATCTGCTCATTCCCCATAACCCTCTGCTTTCCATCTCAGACAAAATGTATAATGCTTTATTTAAAGGTGATGTGTGCAATTTTTCCATGTTAAAATACTTTATCCTATCCTAGAAAGTATAGGTAAGCCATTTGTAGGTTGATTTCCCCCGAAAGAGTAAAAAGTAGGAGTGTGTGGCACTTTCTAAACAATGCAGTTTGTTTAAGCAGCCGGAGTTTGGAGTGGGATCAGCTGACCAGCTGACTTTAGTTTCGTAATACACACTTATTGTCGTTTTGGTTTATTGGACATGATATTCTAATAGAAGTTGTCTTCATCTAAATATCTAAAGTAGCTCACACAACATGGTGCAAGCTGATAGATACTTGACATGCAACCTGTTAGCAATCCCATAATTTATCTTACTCAATATTTAAATGTTTGAAGTTTATCTGAAACCCTCCACCTCCCCCAGCACCACCTGTCTAGATCTGCTGCACATACACACGCATATATATATATATATATATATATATATATATATATATATATATATATATATATATATATACACTATATAGGTGACTCTTAAAAACTCAGTCAGTGTTATGCAAAATGTGAATCTGGCAGTGTTTTTTGACGCTGACTGTTTTATGCTCTATTTTCGCCTAGTTTTGCTAACATTATAGCAAAACCGCTTAATATTGCAAACTGGTTTTTATCATAACAGTATTTTAATATATTATTATAGTCATGAACACACTGGATTATATCGCAAAGTTGTACCATTTAACTGCATTTTATTCTAGTTATTTACTTGTGGCTTATGAACTGTCTTACATTCACAATAAATAGATAAGGGTGGCGAGATGATTCATGATTCAGTTGATTCCTAAGGGTTTTCTCAACGAATATCTGTCGCAGTATGGAATTGAAGTGTGTCGCAAACTCATTTCAAGTGGAACATATACTTTCTAACTAAACAAAATAGCTTTTCTTAGCAATTAGCACAATGCTAAGCTAGTGAGCTAAGCTGTTACATTGCAAGCAAGAGGCTAATTGATCACAAATAATAATTTGACCATATTTAGCATTTGTAAGATTTGGCTTGTGATGTGTGATTTAAAAGATTTTAAGAATAAATACTCCATGAAGAGATTTTATATCATTGTATGACCTACTAGAAAGTCTCAGTCAGTGGATTCTGTGGGGAGATAGATTCTTGCATGACACTAGCTGATATATAGCTGCAATTATTTGTTTAAAGAAAGGTTTTATGTGTAGATGAGGTTGCTATAAGCTTTGACCTGATAGCCGTACCTTTCTCCATGATGGTGGGTGCTTAAAGGAGGATGCATGACAGGAATATATAAAAGAAAACAAAGGATCAATAAGCTGTTTCCTGCTGTTTTAATGGACCGTGATCGGATTGGCACACTGTTTGGATGGGCTTAAAGGAATACACAATTTATTCATTTAGTAAAAACACTATATATTAGATATTAACTGAACGTGTGTATCTTAAGCTTGAAACTGGTTAAACGTTTTATCTATTAAAGCACAAAAAATGCTGTCATTTATTTGACAATTGATATTATAGTATCTCTTCATACCTTTTTATGAATAATCCAGATGGACTCTGTAAGCTGCTGGATTCCTTGTAGGAGCTAATAACTGTAGCTGCTGTTTGTTTGAGAACAGCCCATTAAATGAACCACGGAGGGCTTTCCTGAGTGGAGTGTGCATTAGCAATGAGCAAAACCAGGTGGTAAACTTCTCCAGCTTTAATTAAAATCCCTTAATTCCAGCGTTTGAACCCCAGGCTGTATTTCACAGGCGAGAGGGAGGCAGTCCGGAAGCTTCTTTGCTCGGCTCTGATGCATGGCCCCCTGTTGACACGCACTAATTTTGATATATACGAGCGGATGAATCTCTAATTACGTTTTGGCATGGTCTCTGAAGTTACTTAGCATTGCACTTAATTATTTTTATACTGACGCTTTAACAGTAAAGTACTGTGGTGTAAATTAGGCAAATCCAGCTCTTTTTTTTTATTTTTTTCGCATTGAAACCCATTGATACAATGCGCTGTTGTTATTGCTATTTATTTATTTATTGTGTATGTTAACTATTTTATTATTTATGTGTATATAAGCTTACAGGACCTGAGAAAATATAATTTCTTAGTATATTCTCGTTTAGATTTTTAATGGTTGCTTAAAGGCCAATAATGTTTTAATGGCAGAGCTGATTGGTTGCTCATACAGCGAGGGTCCCCTGATGGGTCGGTGGAACCCAGGTGTCGTGTCATTTCCTGTGTAAGTGAACTCAGTGCACAGAACCTCTTGTCGCTCGTCAACACAAACACACACACACCCACACTGCTCACCTGAGATACAGTTTAATTGTTCCTAATTAAAGTTGTACATGAATTGCCTGTAATTAAACACGTGCACAGTTCATTAGTGCCCCCTAAAACAAAAGGGCTTCATTTTTGTGTGTATAACTGTCATGAAAATGAATCTATGTTGCTCTATAGGGTATTTGTCTTTCCCTAAGGTTTTAGTTAGAAAGGTGTACCTGGAACAAGACATTTTAAAGTTTGATTCAACTGTACAACAGTCATATTTTACTAGCTTGTAACAATATTAGTAAATAAAAGAAAAATATTGTTTTAGTAAACATGAAAAGCATGGACATGCAGCCTACTTTCAATGCGATACAATACACACACAAAAAAAAAAAAAAGACTAACATAATGTAATTGCATTAGTTATATGGATCAATTTTAGAACTCTGGAATTGATCAAACCAATAAAAGAAAACGATTCATTATTTTTAAACTAATGAAATCTCAAAGGGCCTTTTAAAGATAACCAATTAAGCAGAATAGGTGCCAATGAAGAAGAATCATCTCTTCTATCTCTGTTGTCTTAACGAACAGCTCAGAAAGTGGGAAAGCCTGGGAAAACTGCTTACTGCCATCTTGCAAAAAAAAATGACACACAAAGAAAGGGTAGACTCTCTGAAGGATTAACACTTAATTATGTCTTAATTAGCATAATTATGCATGCTAATAGCATCTCAAATGGATAGCGGTTGTCGAGAGGATTGAACCATCTGTAATTGTAAGGGATTAATACATCATTTTTTTTTATTTCCAGCACCATTGTAACTCTTCCTCTTGCAAGTGCCTCTCATTAATCAATTTCACTTAAATGACGTTTAACTTTTGGTGCTTTTTTCATAATACATCATTAGGGTCATCGCTGCACAGCTATGAGACAAGACTAATGAGATCTCAGGTGGATCCTTATAACTGAACAAAAGCAAAGAACAGGTGAACCCTCTTCAGAGAGAATTTGAACTGATCAGGATTAGGATGAACTGGGAATGGGAGACTGAGCTGGGAGTATAAAGACCAACTGGGAGTTTTGAGGGTTAACTGGCACTGTAGACATAAACTGAGTGCAGAATCTGCAAACAGTGAATACAAATGCATTGAATTGCCATTGGTCCATGACAATTAAGTAACTACTCTATTTAAGGATATACATTTTTTTTTTTTTTAAATCTTCTAAAAATCTGCTCCTAGCAGCATGGATGGCATTGCATGCTTGCGACCTGTGTACAGCTATTTCCAACTTCTGCTTATTACTGAGAGAAGAATGAAGAAGTATTTTACCAAGAATATATTGGGACCTTAAATGAGAGTGTGAAGAGTAAACTGTTATAAAAGACATTCGATAAGACATGATGGCAAATTGGTGGTATAGAGATTAAATGACACTAAGAGGGTGAATTTGGAGTATGGAGATTAATTTGTGGAGTCATAGATTCACTGCAAGTGTAGAAGGTAAACTAAAGATTATCTGGGAGTGAAGAATCAAATCTTGAAGTGGACTATAGAAGATGGGAGTGTAAACTGGGAGTGCACTAGAAGTGCACAAAATAAAGGGGTGTACAGATTAGGGCTGTCACGATTTTAGATTTTTTATATCACAGTTATTGTGGCAATAACAATTAATGAAATACATATATCATGATATTTTTTAAAAACATTGGTGGGGGATAAGGTATCAGTCAGTTTAATTTTTTATGTTGTTTATTGAGTTGTTCTTTTTAACCCAACAAACATAACTGATACTGATAAACACAGGGCACAAGACTCTGGCTTTCTCCGTCTTCTTTGAAGATCCTATGAAATAACAAGAGAGAAAATACTGTCAAGTTCAACAGTATGATGAATAAATATTAAAGGTGACACTTTACAATAAAATGTCATTTGTTAACATGAATGTATTAACTGACATCAATGAACAATGAACAATGAACAATACATTTATTACACAATTTTAGAAATCGTATTTATGTAAATAAAAACTCATTCGAGTCATTCGTTGTTCATGTGTTACGTTTATGAACTTTCTGTTCCCTTATTTGATCACCTTCCTTTTCTTGTTTTGGTTAATTGATTATTCCCCACCTGTCTCCAGTTCCCTCATTACCTCCTGTGTGTTTAAATACCCTGTCTGTTCAGTTCTCCCTCGTCCGTGATTGAATGTGCATCTGTCTATGTATATTGAAGTCAATGTTTGTGCTGTATATAGTCTGTAACCTCCTTCGTTTTCTAGTAAACTCCTCATTTTGATCACCATCCTCCTCAAGCTCTTTAGTCTTTCGTTTAGCACACCCCACTTGTAACATCATGTTAGTTCACAGTGCATGAATGTTTACAAACAACTAGTGATTTTAATAATGCATTAGTAAATGATGAAATTAACAAGAACTAAGATGAATAAATCCTGTGTAAATATTGTTCATTGTTAATACATTGTTAACTCTGGTCCCGGAGGGTCACTGTTATGCAGAGTTTAGCACAAGCCCTAATTGAACATGTTAACCAAGATTATGAGAAAATTAAAGGGAATTTGACTAGGGTTGGAGCTAATGTCTGCATTACAGTTGCCCTCCAATACTACATTTCACCAGAAGATGACATCCGCTGTACTTTAGGGAAATAATATAAGGGAGAGCATATATAAGGAATAGCAATTAATGTAGTGAACAGCAAAAAAAGTTATAAGGGGGCAATTTCAGAAACAGTAATGTTAAGGTTTAACTGTGCAACATCTTTCTCGATATTTGGACACACCAATATCCATTGTAATATTAACTATAAATAAACATTAAAAATGTCTATGGAATTGAAAGAACATTAATTCAAAGTAAAATCAATCACTATTTAATTCATGAAGTCCCTTGTTAAATAAATAAAAGATGAAAAAAAGTTGTTCTTGGTGACATGTGTCATTGCTATCTACTCCATGACTTTAAACCTGCATTGACATTTTCCAGAAGCCGTTGAGGATCTTCTGCTCATCTTGTTCAGACACGGCGATCAATACCGTTTTCTGCAGGGACTGGATCGGCCGGCAGAACTGAAGATGATATGAGGAGAGGGGAGGGAGAGAGAGGAAGGGCTAATCAATGAGGAGTCTTGAACTTGGGAAACCCTTTTCATGTTTGGTATTAAGCTGCGATCTCGCCTGTCGCTCAGACTCCAGAACAAACTGAGATGATGTGCGGCCGTGTGATAAAATGAGGGAATGTAGGGGTCAGGGTATGCCAGTATGAGGCTCTAGGAAACTTCTCAAACCACATTAGAGCAATAGCACACTGTTAACAATTGTAAGGTTTATAACATTTAAAGCACAGATAAAAACTTACTGGTGAAAATGTTTAATTTTATCCATTTGAAACATAAGTAATAAACAATCATTGTAAGATCATCTCTTGGCTCAAAACGTGTGTTTGAAAGCAGTGTTTTTAGTGAGCTCTGCCTGGACTGGAGCGAATGGATCATTTGCATTATCGATGAGGTAACCCTGTCACCTCCAACATGGACTTTTAAAAAGAGAATAATTTTATGTTAATTAGATATTGATGCCATAATGATTAATTGGCTCCTGAGTTGTTAATATGCAGTAGTTGTCGTGTAATGTGCATTTCTAATGACTTTGTATCAGTTTGTTCAAACAAGGGGGAGGATGCGACCCTGGCGAAAGCTATTTAGCTGAGACACTGATGTTTCACAGATTACGTCATTACATGTTTTGAAAAAAATATTCTTAAAACACCTCTGAATCATGTCGAATTCATTGAAGTGTGGTGGTTATCTGGCATTTTAAAATGTACAGGATTTGTTTGTGGAGTTTAGTGAGTTGAAACATCATGTGAACTCACAGTAACGCTTCTCCCTGTAGTGCAGTGGACCGACAGACGGCTCATCCATCTTCTCTGACAGCTCAGAAGCGGCTGCTTTTGCCCTTTTGATTCACAGATGGGGTGAATGTGGTAGTCGTTTTAATTTTAAATGAAGTAGAGCCCTAAAGTCTCAGGAACCTATTG
Source organism: Carassius gibelio (assembly GCF_023724105.1). Classification (NCBI taxonomy): domain Eukaryota; kingdom Metazoa; phylum Chordata; class Actinopteri; order Cypriniformes; family Cyprinidae; genus Carassius; species Carassius gibelio. The sequence continues at coordinate 16,205,946 of NC_068395.1, read as the reverse complement.
ATGCTTAATTATAGCACATTTAGATCACTGCGCACACACACTCATCAGAACCCACCCAATTAGTACCAGCCTATCAGAATATACCCATTAGTACTCATCCAATGGCATCCATCCACGAGCACCAGCAAATGACCATCAGCCCATCAGCCCATCAGCATCTGCCCATCGAAATGCTTATCAGCATTCATTAGCGCTTTGCAAAGAGCTGCCTGCAGTCTTTGCATGGGAACTTATTCAGTAATAGTGACCATTTTTTCTAGGATTGATCACAAGAAATAAAATCCTTCCACTTCTTCTCCTCGAGATCATAATTCAAATTCAAAATTAAATGTACAATAGTGCTGCCTAATCAATGATCGCCAAGGAAAGCATTACTACTGCTATTTCCCAGTGATCATATTAAAGATTTTGGTTTGTTGGAAACATTCCTCAGAGATTTTGGTCCATATTGACATGACACCATCACACAGTTGCTGGAGATTTGTCAGCAGCACATCCTTGATGTGAATCTCCCGTTCCACCACATCCCAAAGATGCTCTATTGGGTTGAGATCTGGTGACTGTGGAGGCCATCTGAGTAAAGTGAACTCATTGTCATGTTCAAGAAACCAATCTGAGATGATCTGAGCTTTGTGACATGGTGCATTATCCTGCTGGAAGTAGCCATCAGAGGATGGGTACATGGTAGTCATAATGGGATGGACTTGGTCAGCAACAATATTCAGGAAAGCTGTGGTGTTTAAATGATGCTCATTGGCACTAAGGGGCCCAAAGTGTGCCAAGAACATATCCCCCACACCATTACTCCACCACCAGCCTGAACCATTGAGACAAGGCAGGATGGATCCATGCTTTCATGTTCTTTAGGCCAAATTCTGACCCCACCATCTGAATGTCTCAACAGAAATCCAGACTCATCAGACCAGGCAATGTTTTACCAATCTTCATTTGTCCAGTTTAGTTCAGTCTGTGTGAATTGTATTCTCTGTTTCCTGTTCTTATCTGACAGGAGCAGCACCCGGTGTGGTCTTCTGCTGCTGTAGCTCATCTGCTTCAGGGTTTGACGTATTGTGTGTTCAGAGATGGTATTCTGCAAACATTGGTTGTAACGAGTTATTTGAGTTACTGTTGCCTTTCTATCATCTCTAACCATTCTGCCCATTCTCCTCTGAAGTCTGACATCAACAAGGCATTTTCTTCCACACAACTTCCACTCACCGGGTATATTCTCTTTTTTTGGACCATTCTCAAAGTCCCTTAAATCCCCTTTCTTCCTCAATCTGATGCTCGGTTTGAACTTCAGCAAGTCATCTTCTCCACATCTAGATGCCTAAATGCATTGAGTTGCTGCCATGTGATCGGCTGATTAGCAATTTGTGTTACCAAGCAATTGAACAGGTGTACCTAAAGTGGCCAGTGAGTGTGTGTGTGTGTGTGTATGTGTCCATTTGGCATTATTGTCTTGCGTGCTGTGGTCACCGCTGGCTTTCTGTGTTGCAGGTCTCCGGGCAAACTAAACACTGGGCCAAAACAGGTGAGAGTCAGAGCAGAAGTGACACAATGACTGTTCTGCTCACTGATTGGCCTGACACTTTCACTCATTGTGAGATACACGCGGGCTGTCTGTCTGTCTGTCAGCAATGTCAGAGAGACACAGTGAGTGACTGACAGCCCAGTGCAGCACCTGACACCTGGGACAACCACATTGTTGTGACACTACTGTGCTGTACTGAGCAGTGTGTGTGTGTGTGTGTGTGTGTGTGTGTGAGAGAGAGAGAGTATCCACATTTGTGGCTGACCATTTATCAGTGGTATTTTTGCACCATTTAGACCTGTCATGTCACAACGTTACACTCATTTGACGTGAACTAAACTGCATCAAATTGGAAGTAAGTGAAGTCTCACTAACCTCACATGTGTGTGTGTGTGTGTGTGTGTGTGTGTGTGTGTGTGTGTGTGTGAGTTTAAAGGAGGCTGTCGGCTCATACTATGTACATGCAAAACTGACAGCTGTATACTTAGACATTACCTACACACATCATGACTATGTTACTGATTCTTTTGTTTTAATGAAACAATACATTTTATGGACTTAACAGTAGTTAGTTTCAAACAGTATTATACAACATATTGTTGTCACATGACCTTTGATGTTGTATGCAATATATATTTTATTAATTTCATGTGGTTTCAAGTTGAAATTGAATTTAAAAATGGTTGTTTACATATATATACATATCCCAAATAAAAAAAATATGCAATAAAACATATATTTTTATTTTATTTTATTTGAAAAGCAACACCATGAGATCATGTAACAGCAATGTAATGTATTACTGTTTGAATCTATTAACTATCAATGAAACTGCTATTAAGTCAATAGTTTAGATTTTCATATGCTTTTTAAAACACTTTTATCATGTGTGTAAATAATCGTATGAATCAAATGATAACTATCAAATGATAACCCTTTTAAACCTGATTTAGTCCGAAACCTGAAAGTCTCAGTCTCTCTGTAACAGAATACTCGACCTCACAAGGATCCAGCAGCTTCAGGTGGACACTGGCCAGGTATGGACATTGCAAAACAGTTATTAGCCCCAAATCAGGGCACACGCCTGATTGAAGGATATTCAAGAGTATCTGGACATTGGGTGTTAATTCCGATTTGCCAGACTTTGTACTGATAGACTTTTTTCTTTGATGGAGTAAATCAGGGTTATTCAAATCTTGCCCTGGAGGGTTTAGCTCAAACCCTGATCAAACCCACCTACCTGTGATTTTCTAATGATCCCAAAGACATTGCTTAACAGGCTCAGGTGTGTTTGATCAGGGTTGGAGATAAACTCTGCAGTGCACTGGCCCTCCAGGACAAGATTTGAATAACCCTGAAGAAAAAAAAACGCTCCAATCACATTTAATCCATGAGGGTCCCCATTCTTAATTCAATTTATGAATCATGTTTTGTTGAGTGCTGGTTCATTGTTCACTGTGGGTGTCACAGAGGAATGCAACCCTGCACTCACTCGTGTAATGGCAGATGCACTAGAGCACACACAACAGCTCCCCATTTTGTCACATCTACCAATCCTGAGTCAAGTCACAGTTGATCGCCATGAGTCAAGTCACAACTGATCTTCATGAGTCAAATCAAGTCAAGTCACCTTTATTTATATAGTGCTAACAATAAAGATTGTGACAAAGCAACTGAACAGCATTAAATAGGAAAATAGTGTGTCAATAAAGCAAAAAGGAAGTTCATCATTGAATTCAGTGATGTCATCTCTGTTCAGTTTAAATAGTGTCCGTGCAATCAAGTAGATTATATTCACTGGAAATTAAGTGTCCCCAACTAAGCAAGACAGAGGCGACAGCGGCAAGGAACCGAAACTCCATCGGTGACAGAATGGAGAAAAAAACCTTGGGAGAAACCAGGCTCAGTTGGGGGGGGGGGCAGTTCTCCTCTGACCAGACGAAAACCAGTAGTTCAATTCCAGGCTGCAGCAAAGTCAGATTGAGCAGAAGAATCATCTGTTTCCTCACGAGGACTGGAGTTGAAAACTGCTGGTCTGAGTGTGGATCTGTCTCTGGGGCTCATCTAGTTGTCCTGGTCTCTGCTGACATTCAGGATTGTCAAAGTCATCTCTAGGTGCTGATCCACCATCATGTCTGGATATGTACTGGATCCGGGTGACTGCAGTGACCCTCTGATCTGGATACAGACTGGGTCTGGAGGCTACGGTGACCTCGGAACAAGAGAGAAACAGACTAATATTAGCGTAGATGCCATTCTTCTAATGATGTAGCAGGTACATTGTGTTTTCCTAATTAATGCTTAATGGATTTTAATATTAGAAATGTATTATAAGATGGGTCTTTAATCTATATTTAAACTGACAAGAGTGTGTCTGCCTCTGAACAATTTGAGGAAGGTTATTCCAGAGTTTAATTTACAGTTTTAGCCATATGAAGTTTACACAAGACTAGATAATGATCTGTGATGTCATCGCTTGGCTGCATAATTTCAACACCATCAGCATCAATTCCGTGAGACAGTTATAAATCTACAGTATGATCTCAACAATGAGTAGGACCTGACATGTGTTGTTTAACCCCAGTAGAGTACAAAATGTCAATGAATGCTCATCCCAATGCATCTTTTTCATTATCAACATGGATATTAAAATCACCAACTATTAAACTTTATCTTCTGCAAGCACTAACTCGGATATAAAATCAGCAAATTCTTAAATAAATTCTGTATGGAGTCAAGTAAAGTCACAACTGATCTTCATGAGTCAAATCAAGTCACATCTGGGGCATGTTCAAGTTCAAAACGGTGTGCAACATTTTGCTACGGTTTCCGGGTTGAACGTCATGTTTCCTGGAAATGGCGTCCACCGGTGTGCAACGGGGTTTGAGATGCGTTTTCTCTTGTTTGGTGGGTGTGTCAGAACTGCAGTCCAATCAGCAGCAACATGTATATAAAGCATGTGCTATTAAAGTGAACTCGCACAATGGCTTCAAGGAAAATAATGTACAAATGTGTTCGTTGCAGATCAGTATACACAACAACTGACGATATTAGAAGACATGTTTGTCGTAAGTTTTATTGTAAAAATATAGGATATCAACATAATGATGTAGTTGTTTATATTTTTAGCTTCATTGCAAGTGTATGAAATTTGGTATAGAAATAAACAATGGTAAATAAGCGCTTTTCCTAAAAATGAGAAAGAAAATACAGGGTATTAAAACCGTATGAACTACAAATAAAGTCAGTATGTGACGCTAAATAGATGGCTCCGAAAATTCTTCACAAAGAACACAAAGAATGGTCTTCTCAGCTGCCATAGTTGATCTTCAGGAGTCAAGTCACTGTTGATCGTCATGAGTCAATACAAGTCACAGCTGGTTTCGGCACGTGCAGTGCACTCCCTTAACCAGCGCACTCAAGCCCTCCAGTTCCTGAACTAATTCACCCTGTCAATAGTGTCTCTCAAAATGGGGATTGCCTTAAAGTGTATTCGGGCTGCATACACCACCACTGAAACTTTAGAAATGGCAGTGGCCACTGTGTTGTCTCCTGAGGTGGTGGCTGATGCTACAGATCCTTCCGAGGTAGTGGCGCTCACTGCCATGTTCCCAGAGGTGATGACACCCACTGCAGCTTCTCCAGAGGTGGCGGCCCATGCTGCAGAACCTCCCAAAGTGGCGGTGCTCGCTTCTGTTCCTTGTGCGGTGGTGGTACCCAGCAATGCACATTCAGCCTGTCATGTCACGGTCAAAGGAACCATAGATGAACAATATACATGTCCCATTAAGGTGAATGTTAATGAACTCTCCCTGTTTCCTTATACCTCCAGATGTAGCAACAACCGCTGCAGAACTTCCACTCATCCCTGCCTATCACAGCCATAGAGACCTTAAATGAACTTTCTGTATGCCCTGTAAACCCTATTATTGCCAAGGAGACCTTTAGTGAGCAGTATGTCTATCCTACTTCAATAAATTAGTTTAATTTTGATCTATCTGTCTGGCCTGTTTCGGCGAATGAGTCTGAATGCATGAATGAATTCTCTGTGTTGTCTGACTCTGCTTCTCCCAAGTCTTTGCGATGGGTTTCTGCCCCATCAGCTCCGCCGTGGTGGTCTTCTGTCCTGCTCTAGTCTTCTACTCCATCTGCTTCCGTCTGTTTGTCTTCTGCTCAGTCTGAAACCAATCACACAGAGCTGCTACCAATAAGACACAATATATAAGTCTCATACCTCCATTCCCTGCCGAGTATTGTTTGCGTTTTTCGCTCTCTAAGTGGTAGCAATTTATGTAGCCAGTATCCTGTCCTAGTTTCCTGAATATAGTTTAATCTTGTTTTACTAGTGTCTTGATTCCAGTCTGTTTATCTCATCCTGTCTGTCAGCTGCCTGCCCTGGGATTATTAGCCTGTCTTTGATTATCCCTTTCGTCTTGCCGTTTGGACTGTGTTTGCACCTTACCTGGACTATTGTTCATGTTGATGGATTACCCCTTTTTTAAAGCCCTCTGGATATGACCATGCCCACTTTGGATTACTCTTGTCTTGCCCTCAATATATGTGTGTGCCATTGTCTGAGCCTTGCCTGTTTTGACCATGTTTAAGAATAAAAACTTGCAAATGGATCGACACGCCTTTCATGTCAGTCTCTACAAAACGGAGTGAGACGATGAAAAAAAATTATTCATTTATTTTATTGTAAGTTCTAGAAGAAATATCTTTCAGATACTCTGACCAAATAATTAGTAAAGAAGATATAAATATTCAAATCCACAGTTTTCTTCCAAATTTGCTTTGCAAAAATGGAAATAAAAGGTCAATTTGAGCACATTGCATTGTGGGACATACTTTTCTGTTAAGTTTAGCAATTGTAGTGGGCAATGTGGGTCTTTCATGCACACAGATAATCTCGATACTGTATTGCAGAAATATGTTAGTAGGTTATTCTAAACATAACCTTGCATGCATGTCTTTGTGTGCTGAACACGCGTGACAGACAGATATTATGTTTGATCCTCATTAATGGCTAAAGATAAAAAATCTAAACACTTAAAAGAGACAATGTCTATTATGTTTCATGTCAGTGCTCATCTGTTTTTGCATTGTCAATAAGATCTCAAACAGATAAACTCCCTTTTTCCTTTGGACAGGCAGCCAATTTCCAGCTCTTGATTTGATTGATAAATCCTCAGTGACAAGACAGAATAAAAGAGCTCTATTTGCTTTGATACATACAAATAGGAAATTAAGCCGCAGTATTGTCAGGGTTAATTAGCCAACAGTGAGGCGAGATGTCTGGCCTGTTTGACATACTGAAATTTCAGTAAGGCATACACACACACACACACACACACACACACACACACACACTAGGGAGTAGTTACTCAAATGGCCCTCTTCTGCTCTTCAATTTCTGCTGTTCATGTCTCTGAAGTAGAGTACTTAATATATGATTACTGCACAAACTCATTTGACTTAATTTAATCAAAAATAACAATCACAATTTTGATGTGTATATACATTGATGGGAGTTCTTATTAGGGCTCAAGCCTGGAGGGCGAGAGCCCTATTGTTTTCCTTAGGATTATTTTTTATTATTATTATTATTATTATTATTTTTTTCTAACGTTACGGGGGCTTTTGGGGTCCTTAACATGCTCGAAAACTCTTGAAAATTGGCACACAGATTGGAACCTGCGGCCATTAGGGTCGGGCAGAGACTGATACACGGGCGTGGCACAAGGGCTCTACAGCGCCCCCTGGAATACTGAGGGCCATATATCATACATACTTGCACGTAGACACATGAAACTCGGTACACATGTAGATCTCATTAAACCAAACAACTTTCGTACTGCATGTCATAGGCTCCGCCCAACAGGAAGTTGGCTATTTAGGGTTTATTATTCATATTTTTGGTCAAAGTTGTGGGGGCTTTTGGGGTCCCTAACATACTCAAAAACTCTTGAAAATTTGCACACACTTTGGAATCTGTGCCCTTTAGGAGCCTGCAGAGGCTGGGACCCGGGCGTGGCACAGGGGCTCTACGGCGCCCCCTGGAACACAGTCATAAATGTTGATGTATAGCTCACACATACTTGCACATATTCATATGAAACTCAGTACACATATAGATCTCATTGTGCCGAACAATTTTCGTATTGCATGTCATAGGCTCCGCCCAACAGGAAGTCAGCTATTTAGAGTTATGTAAAAAGCGCATGCTCTGGAATTTGATATACTTGTCATAGGTTTTTTACTCGTTTACCACCAAACTCGGTCAACATGATATCAAGACATTGGGGATGAAAAATTGCCAGGGGATTTTTGATATCTCGAACGGTTTGCTCGTGGCGAGGCGTTGAAATTATGGCGAGAATTGAGAAACAGGAAGTGTCTAATACCATCCACATACATTTCCTGATTTCAATCAAACTTCATCAGATTATTCATTGTATGATGTCGATCACATATATGTGACTATTAGGAGTCAGAGTTATAGCGCCACCAACTGGCAGCAGGAAGTGTGTCATTTTCAAAATGCTTTGAATTCAGCATCTTATTTTTATTCGATTTGCTTCAAACTTCATCAGAATAATGTTAAAACACAGCCGATATGAATCTGCTGGGGGAAATTGGATATCTAAAAATATTGTTGCCGTGGCAACATGTCAAACTGGAATACTTCTCAGGTGATTTTGAGGCAAATAACATGCTTAGAATTTCATCAAACTCAGAACACATATCAGTATTAGTGACAGCTAGACACTGGCAAAAGTTCATAAGAGGGCGTGGAAGAGGCACTCTATAGCGCCACCTTTTGTCAAAAGTGGGGGGGTTAGTTTTAGCTACAGACACCAAACTCAGTACAAAAATTTTTCTTATCAAGACGGACAACTTTCTAATTCACAGTCATCAGCTACGACCAACAGGAAGTCGGCTATTTTGATTTGAATGTGGATTGTTTTTTACATTTAGCTGTGAATTAATGCATACTGCTCAGAGGAGAGTAACACTATACACACCAAACTTTGTCTACATGTTGAAAAAACATTGAGGAACTTAAATTGTGAATGGATTTTGGATAGCTTGGATGGTTTTGTCGTGGTGATTTTTTTAAATGACAGTAAAGATGGAATTATTAATTTTCCTGCATTTTTAAATTCCAAACACTTCAAAACCTTTTTTCATACAGAAAAAAAAGTTATTCTGAGTAAATATGCATAGTTTCATGACTTTACAACACTGTATGAATAACAGAAAATTAAAAAACTGTCAGACATCTCATATCACTCTGCCCATCTGTTTGAGTGTGTGTGCTTAGACTTCCATTGTCTGAGAGAAAATGCGCCCCTACAGGTGCAGTTACCGGACTTAAAAAGGGAGGAGACTGTCTTATGGTTTCACTTTTAAATCGGTTAAAATACAAATAAATACTTGGATTTAATTCACACTGACAAGCTAAACCAACATATATGATTATTATTAGGTCAGGGCTTAATAATTGATGTGTGGTCAGTGATACGTGAGAAACACGAGAGATGAATCACCGCTCTGAGCAGGAGCGTGTGGAATGATGAGCTCAGAAAACACGAGTTTATTCTTGTTTTATAGCTATTAAAAATAAAGTATTGCAGCGATATCACACAATTCACCAATTAGAACACACCAAGAGCTAAATTAAGATGTTTTTGAACTGTTTGTGTGAAAATGAAATATTCGCGGCTGCCTATATGAAATCACTGTCTCCGATCAGCGCGTACAGTGTCACAAGTTCAAAACTAACGAATTTATTCTTGTTTAAGAGCTTTTTAAAATAAATTATTGCCATAAATGCACACAATACATCCATTATAACACAACACGAGCTAAATATAGGTGTTTGTGACCCGTTTAAGTGTGCAAGACTATTTGAAAGCGCGACTGGCAGAATAACATATATCTCTCGAGCTGCAGGATTCTGCCTTTCGTCGTAAGAACGAACACATCACGGACAAGATTATTTCAAAATACATAATAGCTTGGCTAATATAAACGAAAACAGCCACGTGAACATAAACTGTTGAGAAATAAGTCTGAAGTGGATCTACTGGATTTTAATATTAAGTGACCGCATATACCTGCTTCTGTCTTCAATTTTAATCTATATAAAAAATTAAACTCATTAATCTTGGCTGCTTTTTTAATGTGTGTAGGTATTTATTTATTATTTTGCTCTAACAAGACTTAATCTATATTTAATTAAATCAATTACATTTTATTTTACATTTGATTTGTCCATTTCTGCATCTAAACGCCTAAAAACCTAAAACATGCTCTATTATACTATTGTTAGCAATTTCTTTATCGTCCAATTTATCTGGTGTACACGCTTTTATTTTCATAATAAACTCGTTTGTTAGATTATACACAGTTATAGTGGTCTATAATAAATATTAACAGGTTTTATTCAAGCTGTTTAGAATGATTGCGTAGGCTAATTTTTTTAAATGTAAATAAAAAAATAAAAATAAAAAAATAAAAAACATTGGAAAAGAATAACTGTTGTACATTTTTATACATTTTGTATAATTTCATAGTTTATGCATTATAGTTATAAAAACAAATAAATTTAGCCACTCACATAGACATTTTAGGCCTTATCCTTTTCTGACAGTTTTTGGGATTTTTAAAAATCCTAAAAAACCTTATTTGTGCTGCAAAATAATAATTTCAAATTAATTTGATACTGACCTCTGACATCCTGTGACATGATATTTATTTGAATTTACATAATCTCATGGATGTTACAGTAAATCTGTTCAGCTCACAGATCAAGACTAAGCTGTAATGCAAGCAGAACTTTCACAAATACTTGTAGGTCAATAAAATCATTACAAAACACTTACAAATCATTGAAAGGATTTAATAACACTGTAAAATAATGTCTAATTTGTTAACATTAGCAAATGCATTGATAACACTTTATAATAACTGCACTCATTAGTAAATAGTCAGTTCATGCTTCATAAAGCCTTGTCCCAATATTAATAGTCAGTAGTAAGCAGTTTATAAATACAGCTATAAATAGCTTGTTCTTGGTTTATAAGCACATTTATTAAAAAGGAGAGTAAAGGGTCAGTTATCTTCCTATGAAAAATAAAAATAAACAAACAACAACACAGATTGATACAGAACTCAGAAATGTTACTGTGGATTTATGATAAAATCAGCCTGTAAATGAATTAATTCTCCTCTAAGAAGACATAAGTAGTTCACACCAAACTGTTTTAACATGAAACCATATACTGAAGATGTTAAATTTCGAAAGGGTTTAGGATACCTTAAATGGTGTGGCCATAGCGCTTTATTAAAGTAACATAAAAAAATACAATAGTTATTTTACTATATCTTTAACATTTTTAATTCCAACTCTTCATAATTTTTTATATACGTAGAAGTCATCATTTGAAGGAAGCACAGTAAGTTTCATAGCTTTATCATTTTCAAGAGCCAGCATAAAATTAAAACTATTATAACATATAAATCAAGCTTGCAATTCTTAGTACCAATAATGGCCACCAGATGGAGCTATAGGATTACTTTTAAATAATTATTGTAGAAACAAGTATAATGATTTAAATCATTTATAGAAATCTTTCAAAGAAAAATAATATGAATTTTATGTATTTTACTGATAAAATGACCCTCACTTAATTAGAATATCAAGCTGAAGTATTGTGAACTGTATATTAAGAATAATTCTTTATAGGCTTAGGGACAGATATGTTTTGAGTGACTCTTGAAGGATCAGCACCACATCCTCTTTTACCACTGTTTAAAGAATGTATCTTACAGTACAGGTGCGGATGAATTTTGAATGGCTTGAATGGTTTTGTCGTGGTGATTTTTTGAAATAACAGTAAAAAAGTAACCAGTAAATGTCTTTTATTGTTTTAAAGTGCAGCTTCTAAACACTTAAAAAAATTGTACACATAGAAGACAAGTCATTCTGAGGAAATATGCATAGTTTCATGACTATACAACACTATATGGATGATAGAAAATTAAAAAAAGTATCATACATCTGATGTCACTCTGTCCCTCTGTCACTGTGGGTAATGTGTGTATGTGTGTGTGTGTGTGTGTGTGTTAAGTGAATTAGGTGTGAAACTACCAGCGCCAACATTTTACAGAACTGCCACTTTCCTGGAGTCTCAGAATTACAATGTGTCAGGTTCTGAGAGATCTAAGATTCCAAAAAATTATTTAGAATACCATGAAGTATTGTGAAATACTATATATTAAGACTTATATATATAAGACTATATATAGGCTTTCTGAACCGATTAGAGTGACTCGTGAAGGACCAGCACCACCTCCTCTTGTCCGATGGTTTGAGGAATATATCTTCCAGAATCCGGGATTAAGATTTAGGAGCTCATTTTTATTCCACCTCCTTTCCTGAAAAGTCTGTCTTGCAGAATTGACTAAAAATTAATCTTCACATTAATTCCTAATTATTTTGCAATTCTTTTTGTCAGTTCTTCTTGACCTGTTTTTTTTTCTTCTTCTTTTCTGACCTCATGACCCAGTCAGCATTTTTGTACAATGGTCAAGTCTTAACTTATCCATTTCTGTATTGCATTTGTGTTTGATATTTCTCATGGGTATTTCATAATTTTCGACTTTGAGTTAAAATAGTTTGAGTTAAATCTCTTTTTTAGTGCATTTCATCTGTAAAAGAAAACATGCCTAATAATTCTGCACATGAAAATAAGGAGTTTTTCTCTTCCAGCTTTCCTGGACTATTGTATAACACTCATAAATGATTAAATAAAAAATAATGGTAGTTATTAAGATTGATATGGTTTGGAATTGGTAAAATGTGCTTGGAAAAAAATCACAAAACAATGTTTTAATGTTTAAGTTTGGAATATTAACTGACATGAATGAATGCTATATAAATATTGTTCATGTTAACATAATGTTTATAAATGAAATCTTATTGTAAAGTGTTACTAAAAATATATATATATATATATATATATATATATATATATATATATATATATATATATATATATATATATATATATATATATATATTGTTCTGTGAATGTGATTTTAAAGTCTAGATGATTCTGATTAACCCTTTAACTGTCATATCCTTTAAAACCTCACTGCCACAGGGATATTGTGAATGCATGTGCCCGCTGGGCACAGTTTGCCTGATGCCACCGGGGTGGCGATGGCATTGGTGGCTTGAGCCCGCCATCGCTGCTTGCAGCTATATTTTTATTTATTTTTTTACTCCTTTACTCCTTTACTTTTTCCTCCACAGGGCCATTGCTTGCACAGACAAAGATGGTGATGATTCTAGGTTATTGGGGATCCACAGTAATTTCAACTTAAGATCAATTTCTCATAACTTGACATTGCAGTGAAACATTTTCTTTCTGGTGTGTAGTGCAATCAGTGTAATCATGTAGTGCATCTGTCTCCTTACAATCTATTGGAATCCCACATTCAGATTTGCCCCATCCAAATAATAACCAAAGTCTTGCCCTAAATGTTTTTATTTTATTTTATTTTATTTTATTTTATTTTATTTTATTTTATTTTATTTTATTTTATTTTATTTTATTTTATTTTAGTTTATTTTATTTTAGTTTATTTTATTTATTTATTAACCGTTTCAATCAAATGTTTGTCACATTATTGAAGAAAATATCTGTCTCTATTTCCCCTTCATCATGACTCTATTCAGCAAGATACTTGCACTTGAGATTCAAAATTGTGTGAGACATTAAGGCTTAACCATCTGGCTTTTTTAATTATTATTATTTACATTTACATTACGTACATTTACATATATTCATTTAGCAGACGCTTTTATCCAAAGGGACTTACAAATGAGAACAGTGGAAGCAATCAAAAACAACAAAAAGAGCAATGATATATAAGTGCTATAACAAGTCTCAGTTAGGTTAACACAGTACATGTAGCAAGGGCTTTTAAATAATATAATAAATAAAAATAAAACAGATAGAATTGAAAAAGAATTGAAAAAGAATAGAGCAAGCTAATGTTAGAGGTCTTATATACATTTGGGGGGAAGTTGTGGCCTAATGGTTAGAGGGTTGGACTCCCAATCGAAGGGTTGTGGGTTCTAGTCTCGAGCCGGCAGGAATTGTGGGTGGTGGTAGTGCATGAACAGCTCTCTCTCCACCTTCAATACCACGACTTAGGTGCCCTTGAGCAAGGCATCAAACCCACTGCTCCGGGTGTGTGCTCACAGTGTGTGTGTGTGTGTGTGTGTGTGTTCACTGCTCTGTGTGTGTGCATTTCGGATGGGTTAAATGCAGAGCACAAATTCTGAGTATGGGTCACCATACTTGGCTGAATGTCACTTCACTGACTCACTCACTACACTCACTTGGATTACATATTACACACACACACACACACACACACACACACACACAATTCCATAATAAATGAAAAGAAAATAGAATACAAAAAGATTAGAAAGGTACTTAGAATTTTTTATTTTTAAGAATAGAATTAGAATAGAATTGAGTGCTAAAGTTAGAGAGCCAAATAAAGATGGAAGAGATGTGTTTTAAGCCGATTCTTGAAGATGGCTAAGGACTCCGCTGCTCGGATTGAGTTGGGGAGGTCATTCCAGCAGCAGGGAACATTTAATTTAAAAGTCCGTAAAAGTTACTTTGTGATTCTTTGGGATGGCACAATCAAGCGACGTTGCTATGCTATATTATTAAAGAGCCAGTAAGATGAAAATTCTAAGCTTCCTATCACTGTTTATAAGTCCTGTACGATAGGTTTAAATCCATCCAAGGTTAAAAAACATTGTCATTTTGTCAAAATATCATTTTAAAATTACCTCAATTCTCAGAGATCCCCAAACGGTTCGCGCGAAGCTGTTCAAAAGATTCAGTTTTCTTAAACCCCACCTTTCGGTTGCATACTATGTTCTGATTGGTCAACTGACATAGTTTGGATTGGTTGTTCCGCACATACCTCCACGGTAAACTATGCGTTAGCATCTGTTTAGGGTGAATTATGTCTTATTCCTCTCACAGCAAAGCAAACAGTAAAATAAAAAACTTGAACAGTCTCGGTGCTTTTTCTTCTGTGTGTCTGTATTCAAGCCACGAGCATCAGTTTGAATCTGAATAGCGCGTTCAGCGCGGGGGCGTGGTTACATTAGATATAATGAAGGGAGACATGAAAAACAGACATCGCGTTGTTTTCATATGGATTACTTTATCACAGAATATCTGTTTTCGGCAGCACTTGTTTAGTTTTAAAGTAGACATGTCAAGCTTTCTATAGATATCTCTCTCATGTCTCTTCGTGGAGAATTCACGGAGTTACACTTCATTTTAATGACGTTTTTGTAAATGAAGATCAGCGCAGACAGGCTGCAGACAGCACACATACTGATAAGACGCTCGGGAGAAAACAGACACATAACTTCATAATCATTCTTCGCGTTGTGATTCAGAGATGCTCGTTGGTCTAAATAAAGTTGGTAATGAAACCTCTTTTATGGCCAAACGCTTTGAAAATCCCCCCTTATGGGCTAGGTGCACAAGATGGCGCCGGTGAGCTTCAGCAACGCGAGTGTGTGCGTACTTATTTCCGGTCTTGCAACGCTCGCATTGACTGTAATGGAAACTTGCACACGGATCTTGGCTAGATGTATAGACGGTTTCATCGGGCGCACGCGCCTGGACCTAAGTTAACTTCCGGTCTGTGTTGTGTATATCGTTCTGGCTGCGGTGCCATCTACAAACGCAGTTAAAGCCAAGGTGATGAGTAGACTGAAGTTGGGCTCAGGTGGCTGTGCTGCGGGATGTGTTTCCCATACGTTTATTTATTTTTGGAGACTCGCAACAATTTTAAAACTGATCGATTTTCAAAAAGGCTTCTTTTAATAAACATGAGTAAACTAACGTTGCGTAACGTACTGCACGTTTAATAATAATAATTCCTTACATTTATGTTTAAATATCAAAACGAGGCACGGGTGTTTTTATATCGCTGTATTTCTGAAAGAAGACGTGCATGTTATATGCGTGATAAAGCAGCGTGTGAGCGTACCAGCTCTGCTTTGTTTACAGCTGTTACTGGGGAAACCTCTATTTCTCGCGCTTTATGTCTATGCTTTAAAACATCTACTGCTGGCAAATAATGAATTAGCATTTTCATTAAGTCCGCCTGATCCACACAGAAAACACATTTTGTTTGTTATCAAAAAATATCTACTCTAGAGGGACTTGGCTGTTGTTATTGATTCTATTTGGAGTCTACCGGAAGTTAAGTTAGGTCCACAAAAGCGCTCACGCGCATTAACGTTTGTTTATGTTGATGCCGTTGAAACCGTCTATATAATTAATGATTTTCAAATTTAACAGCCGATAGTGGTATATCAAAAACATGGGGAAACATCCTCCCTATATTTTGTGTACCTCTGTGTGGAAATTCATCAAGATACAACGCGGAGATTGCTTTATTCTTCTGTTGATTATGCGGATCAGCGTCAGGTCAGGTCCACAGGGATTTCTTCTTTCAAACACAAACCATTCAAATATGCAATACTTTTCATTTTGAAGAGCAGGTTTTGTTCTGTTATGTAAGATAAATGTTTCTGACTGTCAAACAAGATGCACAGAGATTTCTGATAAAGCATGTTTTATTAACTTTATTTGATAACATAATTTATAACTAACTGTACAATTAAACGTAATATAATTATGGTATGTTTGCATTAAATAAAAGATCGCTGTTTGCATTCATGTGTGTTTTTATTTGTTTTATGAGATCTGTAGCATAAATCATTATCTGTCTATGTATATTGTTATTGGTTTGCATTAATTATCAGATTAAACATATTAAAATTAGTCACGTATTTTTTACTGTGTAAAATAATATGTTGTGAAAATGAAACAGACTGATGTATGTGTACAATTGAGAAATAGATATTTCTGAAGATAAATCGCAGACCACGTCTCACGAGGTAAATATTTAATATAATAATAATAATAATAATAATAATGCAAACATTTTCGAGAAATAAGTAATTTGTACATTTACATATTTGGTAAGATAAAATACATTATATAGCTGTGTATACACCTCATGAGTTCAACTTTCATTTCCTGAACAGTAGTGAACATTAGTGTATTTAAATCATTCACCGGACCCAAACATACACAAGTTTCAAATCCACTGGCTCAGTTAACATTTGTAGTATAGTGATAATAGTGTCACAACCACACCTGCTACACTCCCAGGATCGGACACTTACGCCACACCCACTCGTCCCCAATCACCCGAATTCTAAACGCCTGTGCATCATCACCAGCACCACATATAAAGCCACCAGTCACCATCACTCAGTGTCTGGTCTTGCACCGATCTCCTCACTTACCTGCCGACATTAATCTGCCTACCTGATCTGCCTTCCCCTCTTCATCCTCATCGGAACTTCTACTACCCTCGTCTTCGTCTGAGTCACCGTCTGCACCACCACTCACCTGAAGGAAAGTTGTGTTGTTTCTGTGTCCTCCACGTGTCAAGATTCACCTGTGTCTGAAACCTCTGATTCACATTAAATACTGTTTCACTGAATCCTCTGTGTCCTCGTCTGTGTCTGACAGAAGACCAGACCAAATGCAGAGCTCTCCAGATACAGGCGAGGACCGCACCGCGGATCCCTTCACCGAACTGGTTCACGCTGTACGGTCCTCACTACTACAACAAACTCAACTTTCTGCTCCGACTTTCACCGCTACACCGCCGGTCACTTCTTCAGTTGCCCCTGCGAGTCCCATGGCCAAACCTGCGACATACAGCGGCACGGCGGAGGATTGCAGCGGGTTCCTACTACAGTGTTCCCTCTACCTGGAATCCAACGCTCATTTATTCACCACTGAACGCAGTCGAGTTGCATTCATCATCAACCTGCTCTCAGGTAAAGCTCTTCAATGGGCTCAATCTCTCTGGGACTCTAACTTCTCAGCTATCGGATCGGTAACAAATTTCTGTTCTCAGTTAAAATCCGTCTTTGGTCATCAAACTTCGGCCTTATCAGTCCATGATCAACTGTTTACAATTCGCCAACAGAGAGATGAATCCGTGAGTGATTATGCCGTACGCTTCCGTACACTCGCTTACATAAGCGGCTGGAATGAAACTGCCTTAATTACGGCATATCGCCACGGTTTGTGTGACAGAGTACAAGAGTTGATTGTGGTATATGAAGACTCACTGGGACTTGAGTGTCTAATCCAAAAATCCATTAGAGTTGCCCAGAGACTCACTGCCTGTCATCCGCTCACTCCCGCTGTACTTCCTCCGCCCGCTATACCATCTGTCGCTCCTCCAGCACCAGAACCCATGCAAGTGGATTCTAACCATCTATCCACATCGGAACGTCAGCGGAGGATTAACACCGGGCTGTGCCTCTACTGTGGGGGAGATGGACACCTCTTACCATCCTGTCCAGTACGACCTCCACGCCCAGCGGTGAGTACCATCCATATTCCACCTCTAACTGCTCCTTTGACTAAAACCTGCGTTACTCTAAGACATCTCCATTCTTCCGTTTCAGTACAAGCCCTCATCGACTCCGGTTCGGCGGGGAACTTCATCAACCGGCAAACATTAACTCGTCTAAGTGCCAAACGTCATCGAAGCCCCGTCGAACTCAAAATAACAACAATACAGGGAAAACCGCTGGGCAAGGGTCGTGTCCACTATTTCTCCCCCACAATCATCCTCCGCGTGGGACTCCTGCATGAGGAAAACATTACGTTTATGGTGCTGGAGGAATCCACCGCAGACATCATCCTGGGACGCCCCTGGCTAAATCAACACCAACCTCACATCCATTGGCCCACTGGTGAGATCCTGAAATGGGGACAATCCTGTCATCCTACCTGTATCACTCCCCCAGCTAAAATTCCCAAGGTCATTCCTCCCGGGAAGAAGTCATCCCTACCGGTCCAGTCCACATCAGTGGAGAGCCCCGACTCTGAGGCTGATCATGTCATCCCTCCGGAATATCGGGCGTTCCAGGATGTGTTCAGTAAGCGGTTGGCAACGAAACTTCCACCTCATAGGCCATGGGACTGCGCCATCGACCTCCTGCCTGGAGCAACCCTTCCTAAAGGACGAGTCTACCCACTGTCCATCCCGGAGCAGAAGGCCATGGAGGAGTACATACAGGAAGCACTCGCTCAGGAGTTCATCCGACCATCTACTTCCCCTGCCGCTTCCAGCTTTTTCTTCGTGGCCAAGAAGGACGGAGGCTTGAGGCCGTGTATCGACTATCGGCACCTCAACTCTCAAACCATCAAATTCAGCTATCCTCTTCCCCTGGTCCCAGCAGCATTAGAACAACTACGCGGAGCCAAGATCTTCACAAAACTGGACTTGAGGAGCGCCTACAACTTAATCCGCATCCGGAAGGGGGACGAGTGGAAGACTGCTTTCATTACCCCTTCCGGACACTACGAATACCGGGTCATGCCGTATGGGTTATCCAACAGTCCATCCGACTTCCAAAATTACATGAATGAAGTCTTCAGAGAATACCTTAACCAGTTCGTAATTGTCTACATCGACGACATCCTCATCTACTCCACTTCCAAGGAGGAACACATCCAACATGTCACGCTCGTACTCCAAAAACTCCGGGAACACCACCTCTACCTCAAATTGGAAAAATGTGAGTTCCACACGCCCTCAGTCCAGTTCCTGGGATACATCATCGACCCACAAGGCGTGAAGATGGACCAGGGGAAGGTGGACGCCATTACACACTGGCCTCAACCTGGTTCCATTAAAGACCTCCAACGCTTCCTGGACTTAGCTCATACCTCTCCGGGATCTGGACATCCAGGCAGGAGGCGGACCCTCTCGCTCCTTCAACAACGTTACTGGTGGCCATCGATGGCTCTGGATACCGTCCACTACCTCAAGGGATGCTCCGTCTGCGCCATAGCAGACACCCCTAGAAGACTCCCGGAGGGTAAACTGGTGCCTCTGCCCATTCCTGAACGTCCCTGGACCCATATAGGTATAGATTTCATGACTGACCTCCCTCTTTCTCAAGGCTACACCTGTGTGCTGGTAGTGGTTGACAGGTTCTCAAAGTCATGTAAACTCATCCCTCTCAAAGGGCTTCCCACTGCATTTGAAGCGGCAGAGGCACTGTTCCACAATGTATTCCGCCACTTTGGCATTCCTGAGGACATCGTCTCCGACCGGGGTCCCCAGTTCATCTCCAGAGTCTGGTCCGCTTTCTTCCGTCTTCTAGGGGTGTCCGTCAGCCTCTCTTCCAGATACCACCCACAGACCAACGTCCAGACGGAGCATAAGATACAGGAGCTTGGGAGGTTCCTGAGGATATACTGCCACCGTAACCAGGACGGTTGGAGCCAGTACCTACCCTGGGCCGAATACGCTCAGAACTCCCTCCAGCAATCCACCACCGGGCTCACCCCCTTCCAATGTGTCCTCGGATACCAGCCTCCGCTCTTCCCATGGTCAGGTGAGCCCTCGGAGGTCCCAGCGGTAGATCACTGGTTCCGACAGAGCGAGAGGGTCTGGGACTCGGCTCACGTGCATCTCCAGCGGGCAGTGCGGAGGCATAAGGAGCAAGCGGACGCTCGTCGAAGACCTACACCGCAATACCAACCTGGACAGCGAGTCTGGCTCTTGACGAGGGATATCCGCCTCCGGCTGCCCTGCCGTAAGCTGAGTCCCCGATACATCGGACCATTCACCATTGAACGGCAACTGAATGAAGTGACCTATCGCCTCCAGCTACCTGCACAGTACCGCATCTCACCCTCATTCCATGTCTCACTCCTCAAACCCTTCACTGAACCCTTGTCTCCTCCATCCACAGAGCCTGGTGATGATGCCGTACCTCCTCCTCCAGCCATCGAAGAAGACAACGACATCTTCCGGGTTAGAGCTATCCTCGACTCTCGACGACGGGGTCCACAATTGGAGTACCTGGTAGACTGGGAGAATTACGGCCCGGAGGAGCGTTGCTGGGTTAATCGCAACGACATCCTGGACCCCAGCCTTCTCACTGACTTTCACCGAGACCATCCAGACCGCCCCGCTCCCCGTGGCCGAGGTAGACCCCGTCGTCGTACAAGATCCCAGCCGTCAGGAGCCGCCCGTGGAGGAGGGGGTACTGTCACAACCAAACCTGCTACACTCCCAGGATCGGACACTTACGCCACACCCACTCGTCCCCAATCACCCGAATTCTAAACACCTGTGCATCATCACCAGCACCACATATAAAGCCACCAGTCACCATCACCCAGTGTCTGGTCTTGCACCGATCTCCTCACTTACCTGAACGACATTAATCTGCCTACCTGATCTGCCTTCCCCTCTTCATCCTCATCGGAACTTCTACTACCCTCGTCTTCGTCTGAGTCACCGTCTGCACCACCACTCACCTGAAGGAAAGTTGTGTTGTTTCTGTGTCCTCCACGTGTCAAGATTCACCTGTGTCTGAAACCTCTGATTCACATTAAATACTGTTTCACTGAATCCTCTGTGTCCTCGTCTGTGTCTGACAAATAGCAGTGTATATCTTATTTGCATCTGAAGTGACATTATAAATCCTGTAAACATATAGAAGGTAATATTTGGACTTCTCCAGTTTTCTGCACTGACTTTAAGCACAACCGGAAACATCTACGCACACACTCGCAAGACCGGAAATCCAATATGGCGGAGATATGCAACTAGCTCATACTCAACGAGATTAGAAAAGCAGTCATCAGTGAAATGTTGTGAACACAACAAAAGGGATTTGTTGTACTGCTCTGGTATTGTGGTAAAAATGAATTTTAGTCATTGGTTCTTCTGATCTTCATTCTTTGGCAGTGAAAATAAAACAAACTTGCCTTTACAATTAAAAACACACTTTCTCCTCGACATGATGCTCTCACACCAACCAGGGCGTCGGTGTGGGGGGTTGGGGGGGGGGTGGGGCAGGTCAGAGTTCCGTTTCTCCCAAGACGGTAGGCGGAGATTATTATGCAAAGTGCTCCTAGTGACGTACATAGAGATGGGCAAAAGATTTGAAATCTATAACGACTCGTTTCAGCGATTCAGAGTCGACTCCTTACTTTAGAAGCCAATAACTTTATAAATCGTGTACTTTTTGGTTTAATTACTTTGCACATTGTTTACACTGATGGACAGCTACAACACACACTGTAATACAGGTAATTTTTGATTTCCCATCTGTGTGGCTCTTTAATTGTTGTAAACAAACAACAGACATAATAAAATTAGGTTTATGCTTTTTTTGCCGTAAATTTAATTTGAAAACTTTTCATTCAAACAGTTATATAAATGTTAGGACAAACCATTCTTAATGTATATCTTCTCATTCTCAGAACATCCTTATGGTGTAATTTGTACTTGATGAACGTTCTTATAATGTTGAGAGTAAACATTCTTAGAACAATATTCTCAAAATGTCCATATGATGTTATTTATACTTGATAACTATTCTAAGAATTTTTTTTGTAACCTTTTAATAATGTTATAATCACAAGAAGACTGGATGTTTCAACGTTCTGGAGAAATTTTAAAACAATGTTCCCACAATTTTTTTAACCTGAATTTGTTATCTGGGTACTTACACCTAACTTTTTTATAAAATTAATGATTTAATATATTCCTGTCAGTCTTGACTTGTGCATAGCTGTTTTAAGGTCAAGACCCACAAATTACAAAATTATAAACAGCAGGAAAAGTACAAATCAGGATTAGAGTTTTTTTTTTGTTTTTTTTTTTTTGTTTTTGGATAAGCTACATTCGATTAAGCTACTTTATTAATTTGACAACTATTAACATCTGTCAGTATTTTTAATTAACCGTATATTACTAGACAGACTAATGTGTATTATGATTATTGTGACTAATAACAGCTCTGGCTTAATTAAAAAAAGTTAAAAGCTCCTAAAAATAAAGTTTCCTAATGGGGTGTTTTCACAGAGATGCCATTCAAGAACCAATTTTGGTTCCCCAAAGAAATCTCCATTGTTACACATGTAACCATGGTTACACCATGGCAAGGGCAGCAGGGCAGCAGGGCAGCAGGGCAGCATCTCATTTCCTTTTCTCAGCAAACCATGGTTACATGCATACAACCTGAGAAGTTCTCTTTTGAAAGGGACAGAGACCATGCAACCCCTAAAGGGTGCTATGGGGAACGGTATACCTATGCCACCATGCTGAAGTAATGAGTGCCTTATTGGCTGAGCTAAGTCAAATATTCAAAGGGGTCTTCATCCCTTCACCAGCAATGTGATCATAGACTGGAGCTTCTCAAGAACGGAAGCCTCAACAGGAGAGCCAGTGTCCAAGAAGGCTCACAGAAAGCCTAACACTCAGAGCAAACTGGCCCACGAAACTCTACAGAGTGCATGCCTAAATACAAAACATCTTTAATGAGAGGTGGCCTACCAACATTCCACATTAAGGTCAGTGTGATCATCCTGAAACACAGAACAAGACACAGGAGAACATGCAGACAACAGAGATGAAACATGACAATATTCACTCCAGTACAAGACAGTATTTTTTCCCCAGTTTAAGTGGGAATTATGGTGCACCAGCCAGGGATGCCCCAAAACCACAGGGGCAGCAGGTGTGTCAGTAAGGAGAAAGTCAATGTTCTCTGAGTGTTGTCCAGAAATGATCAGTTTTAATGAGACCGTGGAATGCGTGACACAGGGTAACGGCTGACCATTAAGTGCCACCATGGATATGGGCTGTGAGAGGTCCACCATAGGTATTTTAAGTTTTCTTGCAACATTAATGTCCAGAAAATTACTCTCCGCTCCCGAATCCATCAAAGTTTCACAATCAAAAGTTAGTGAATGTAAAATCAACCTTACCGGTAGAAGAGTAACTGAAAAAGAGGATTTATTTAAAGTTGCTCCACCCATCAGTAACCTCTTACCTACTGGCGGGCACCGGCTTTTACTGGACACTGCAGAACGATGTGAGCGGCAGCTCCACAGTACAAGCACAAACCTTTCTCTCTGAATCTCTGTTTCTCCTGCTGTGAAAGACAAGACCTGCCCATCTGCATGGGCTTGGGATCTGGAAAAGAGAACTCCCTCTCACTCGTGACTGATGACAGGTTACTAAAGTGAGTGACAGGGATTCTCAGTGGGACCTGTAAGAACAGGTTCAGTGGGACTCCGATATTAGTGAGCATGATGAAGACTACTCTCCCAGCTATGATACATGTTCAACTGGCCGACGTGTAGAGTGGACACCCTTTGACATTCCAACATCCTTTGCTGGGGATGACAATTAGCTGTATGAGATGCGTAGAGAGAACACATCATTATGCTGATCTGAAGAGAACAGGCAGAGTGGCCATGTACAGCTTTGGAGTATTCAGAGGGAAATGCATTCTCCTGTAGCCTCAGTTAGGACACAGCAGGGGGCACTTAAAGAATCGTGGCTAGTACCACGCCCTCCTATAAAGGATCACTTTCCAACCCAAAGAGCAGTATGACGACTGGCTACCGCCTCCACCACGGCCCTCTGCTGAACCACATTAGTAAGTGGGCATGTTAAAGACCCTGGGCTCTGATGGAGAAGTTAAGCTGAGATGCGGCTCACACGTTGCACGGCTGCCCATGAAACTTCCGCCTGAATTGAGGGCAAATTTCCGATGTCAGATGTTCCATCGACCTGGCTCTTAGCAGAGTGGCTCCAGTATGAGGCATGGATGTCAATGTTATGACACCCCATCTGACACCGAGTCCAAGGGTCACTGAGCCACAAAGCTGAGAAGTGACACAGTAGATCAGCGGCTACTGTGCTACATGGCGAGAGCCCTGGAGTTAGTAAGGCCACAAAGCAAGATGGTCAGAGTTCCTCAGATTTCAAAAGGAGAGGCAAGATAAAGCTGTACTGCCCAAATTGTGAGAGTTCAGAACATTTTCTGAATAATGCCCAGCTATTCAGATTTTCACAAGGGAGGAAGTCATAGAGTGGATCAAGGTGAATAAAAGATGCTGGAGATGTGGGAGGTCCCACCAAGCTGCACAGTGCAACCTTGAAAGACTCTGTGACCTGTGCCAAGGAAAGCACTGAGGGTTCTCCACAGTGTGAACACCCATCCCGCTGGATTGGCCATCAACTTCCACTCGTGTCTTATTAAAGGTTGTAAGAGTGCTTCTTCGGAACAAGGATCGTACTCTTAAGACCTACGCAGTATAGGATGATGGATCGGAATGCACAATGCTCCTTATAGAAGCTGTTGACTGACTTGGTTTGCAAGGTAGACAAGAGGATCTTGTCCTTCGCACAATATGACAGGTTATCCAAACCTTGAAGGGATCATCCATCTCATTCTGCATATCACCCTTTGCACATCCCAGAAGAAGCTTTCAGGTGCCAGAGGCATTAACTTCACAGCGCCTCAGTGTGGCAGATCACTCATATCTCATCTCCATGTTGAAGGGGAAATATAAGCATCTGGCAGACCTCTCTATTGAACCATTCGAGCATGTCAAGCCACTTGTATTGATAGGAGTGGATCACCCCCTTCTGCTCTCTCCAGTCAAGCCAGTGAGGTTAGGCCCTCCAGGAGGACCAACAGCTATATGTACAATACTGGGTTGGACGCTTCACGGGCCAACTCACCTCATCCAGTGGATAGAATGCGCACACTGTGCCTCCTTACCAGTGTATTACCGCAGACAACAGAGTTGATGAGGAATATTGAGAAACTGGCAGATGGATGTGCTGCCTTTTCAGAGGGATTAGATGGCAGTGAGATCGAAGCAAGACAAGGAGGCAATAGAGCACCTGGAGGCAAAGACAAGGCGGGTAGAATTTGCTGGCATCTTTCAGTATGCTACTCCGTTGCTACAGAAACAAGACATGCCTCTGTTCCGAGCATCCAAAGAGGCGGTTCTACCTAGTTTGAGGAGTACAGAGAAAAGATTGGCTAAGGACCCTCAACATGCCAAAGCATACTGTGAGGCAATCATTCAGCTGGTACAATCAGGAGCTGTCAAGAAGTTGGGCACAGATGAGATCTCAATGACTGGTGAATCATGGTGCTTGTTGGCTTGTTTTCAACTGTTCCTACCAGTTTTGTGGACTGAATCTGAATGATGCCCTTCTTCCAAGACTGACCTTGGGCGCATCTCTCGTTGGAGTCCTGCTGTGCTTTAGGCAACAAGCAGTAGCAATTAGTGGAGATATCAGGGGTATGGTCTACCAAGTCCAGCTTCTGCCAGTAGACCGTCCACTTTTAAGGTTTGTGTGGATATATATGACGCAAGAGCATCGCCCTGATACCTTCGAATGGCAAGTTGTGCCTTTTGGCATCACCTGCTCACCTTGTTGTGCCACCTTTGCTCTTCAACAGCATGTTAGAGATCACAGTGTACCAGGGGATGGTGTCAGAGACTCTGTAGAGTGCTGTTTCTACATGGTTAATTGGCTTCAGAGCATGCCAACTGCAACTGAAGCCAGAGGATCGGTCGACAAACTCAGGGAAACTCTGGCATCACGGTGGATTTGAGCATGGGCATGTAACATCCCAGTGACGGTGCTTATCCCACATGCTTTGGACAAGCAACTTGACACGGGTTGTGTAGGGTAATATGAAACCCAGAGGGTCATAATGCCGAGCTAGAAAAAACTAGGCTTTTTCACACTGATGGTCTGCACCCCAGCAGAGTCGGAGCAGAGTCGAACAACATCTCCAGGACACTTCGCACCATATGACTAGTCAGCCAATTCTCAAATAACTACTATGATGACTTTTGTGTGACCCACTTAAAAGACCTCAGATGATGCTAACCCTGAAACAACATACATAACTACCAAATATTGCTACAAGTGTGATTGCATCGTATAATAATTGCTGTTAGTGTTCATCGTCTGGTTGACTACATCTTGTCATATGCACATAAACTGACAGTCTCTGATAAGCTACTAGTAAATATTGTAGAAAATTTTCTGTGAAGTTGCTTTTGAATGATTTGTATCGTAAAAAACGCTATACAAATAAACTTTAAATGAATTGAATTGAAATATCGAAGAACAGACCTGTTTAAAATGAAAAAGCTGGAGCCGACCAAAGAACAGGAGAAGATGGCATGTGTGACCATTGCACCAAACAAGACAACAGGAGGGAGATTTTGTCATGCTTGTTTGACAAATGCAGGACATAGATGAACAGATGCATTTCAGATATTTTTGCATATGCAGTCATTTTTGCTGATAATTTGGTTCATGTTTATAGCCTTTTATTTCAAATTAGAGAAGCTGCTTGGTTTGTGGTGGCAAGGGATACAGGAGCGGATGATTGTTTTTTATTGTATGAGATTTGTATGTGTGCGTGTGTGTACTTGATTAACTATACTTGTGATTGTAATCACTTGAATATAAAATAATTATGACTAATGATTATATTTTTTTGGTTTACTGCGAAAACCTTGGAAGGTGATGTAAAAACCTGGTCCCACTCCATCTTGCAGCACCGTCTGAACGAATTTTGCATGTTCAAAGTCTAGCGTGACCATGGCTTAATTAATGTAAAACAAAGAAAGTGGATGACGCATTTTACAGGTGTACTTTAATGATCTCAGCTGCACCAGTTGTGATGTCATTGGCTGCTGCCTGCCAGTGTCAAGTTCACTGTAGTGTTTTGACTTGAAGCTTTGTATTATGATCACTTTCTGTCTTTATTTGCCTCTTTGTGATGAATCACTTGTATTCCTCAAATGTAATTTAAATCTGCAAAATGTAAATGTAATGTAGACTCCTTCAGACTTCTGGCTTCATGAAAGAGACATTTCCCATGACACCCACAAGGGAAGGCAAATTCCCTTTTGAAAGGGGAACTTTTATTTTTTTATTTGTATTTTTTTATTTTGTGTGAAGAACATTATAATAATTTAAATGTAAATTCATTTTGTGCAATGGAAAGAATCCATTGATGCTAAAGGTGCACAGTGTAATTCTGATCAGTAATATCGGAATAACTTATCACTTGCATTAATTTGATCTTTGTACTCGATTTACTCTAGTGTACATCAAGAAACTGAACTTTGATGCTTTTAAGTGTTTGTACAGGAAGCTCTCATTAAACACACAGTGACATTGAGTGGAGGACTATGAGTCTAACGGCAGAATCACCCAATCAAATGCTAGCACTCAAACGATTGCCTTGACATTGAACCCGCACTTGTTACCAACATGTTAGCCAAAATGACAGAGAAAGAGAGAGAGGATGTGAGGGAGAGCCGTAAGTCATTACCCGGTGGAAATAGCACACCATTGAAAAGATAAGCACAACAATGACTTCCCATCCCATGATACATCTCAGGACTTGCCATGTTATTTCCACGCTCTTATATATGGTTCCTGTTATTGAATTTAGCACTGGATAAATAGAGCAGGATGGTCAGACCTGCTAACAGGGTTTCATTCACCTTATCTCACACTAAACTGATAACATCCAGGAGTGTGTGTGTGTGCTTAGAGAGAACTGTGTAAGTTAATGCGGCTCCAGACTGGGCACTGACACCTACACTGGTACCCAGTCCATGGAAAAAGCATAGGCTTTAGGTTCTTTATAAAAGGTCATTTAACTTGGGACAGTGACCCAAACCCACTCAGAAAACATATGAACAAGGAGCAATTGATTAAAGATATGAAACACTGGCTATAATATAGCAAATCTCTAAAGTTGAACAATTGGAAAAAATAACAATAACAATTTAATGTAGATAACAGATAAACAACATAATTAAATATAAATTTAATAAAATCCACCATAAAAAGTAAATAAAAACTTTGTTTGTTTATTTGTTTGTTGTGCATTTTGGGATCTAAAACAGACATATAAAAGACATAAATAAATAAAAGAAAGAAAGAAAGAAAGAAAGAAAGAAAGAAAGAAAGAAAGAAAGAAAAATTCCACAAGTTTTGTTTTTTCCTTGTTTTCATTTCATTAGCACAGACATCATATAAACATCATACTTAAATTTAAACACTCCACAAGCAAAAAAAAAAAAAACATTGTCTGTTTGTTTCTAGAACAGACAGATAGCAGACATAATTCAATACAAATGTTTCACAAGGAAAAATAAAAATAAAAATGTCTTGGGTTACAAATGTAACCACAGTACCCCGAAAGGGAACGAGATGATGTGTCCTCTATCGGAGGCTATGGGGACTGCAGCCAGGAGGATCGGTCTCTGAAGCACATATGAAACAACTCCAATCCTATTGGCCCACGTAGCCCATGATGTCACATACATCATGTCACCAACTTGACTGTCTGAAGGAGACGAGAAAACATTCAAGCCCTAGGCATGAACCAAGGTTACATGCATAACCCAAGACATTCCCTTTCTAGGTAACTTGCACTGTGTCATCTAGTGGACACTACGCAGAATGGAATGCCCACGGAGCCATGCCACGGCACATGCCTGTTCACCTGGTGAGAGGGCATCAAGGGGATGGACAGACACACACTAAACACGGAAAAATGGGGATTCCAGCCAATAGCAGGGACATCACATTAACTAAGCTAAGAACACTGCTATCCTCAGAAGTCTATGTTACAATGAGCCAAAGCAGGGCCCACTTAAAAACCCATGGGTTGGGGAGGAAGCTCACCCCTACTTCCTGACTAAGGATAAAGGAAGTATACCAACTATTAAAAAATTAGGGGTCTGCCTACTTGAAAAACACTAATACCACTGATACCCTACTACAGATTACTTGAAAAAAGCCTATATCAGAAGGAAAAGACCGGACCTTCAGTCATTGTTTCATCAACAACCGAAACACATAAGAAAAGAAATAGTGCAGCATCTTGCATCCAGCAGCCATATCACCATGACTGGTTGCCCACTGAAGCCCAGCAGTTTTGAGTCTGGTCAATACCTTGATGAGAGACCTCTTGGGAAAACTAGGTTGCTGCTGGAAGAGGTGTTAGTGAGGCCAACAGGGGGTCCCGAACCGCAAGACACAAATGTTTGTACCTTATCCCTCGAAAAGATGGACAAATACAAGCAGAGCTTTCTCATTGAAAACTTGTCACAATGAACACACGCGGACCCCTCTAGCACCAAACACACGTGTTTCTCACCAAGATACATAAATACACAGAGATATGTGTGTCCTTGGGTGTCAGAAACTTAGGACACGGAGGCACACACTTTCTAAAATGCTCACTTGCTTTGTTTTTTTCCAGAAAGCCTACAAATGTACTGTCAAACAAGTGGCTCCTGAAGACAACAAAACTTGACGTGTTTGGTTCCCTCGTATGCTTCCTGCCTCCTGCCTGTGACATCACAGTATATGTGGACCAATGGGATTGGAGTTGTTTCACACATGCTTCAGACACCAGTCCTACCTAAAGATGGGAAAAAGCAACACCAAGCCAGAAAACCCTCGGACTTAGCTTTTGAACTTGTATAGCAACACACTGGCAGCCAAAACAATGGAGTTAGCTGGAATTCTCCATAAGCAAATATCTCTCACTTTTTCTTCAAAAGATGCACACATATAAAAATGTTCCCATTCTAATTATCCAGGATATTATCATATCAAAATACATCATGATTGTTTTCAAGCTCTAGTTAAACATCTCCTGGCTAATCCTCAAACGCAAGTCACAATGCTATATTTTCAGCCATTTAATTTAACACAATAACATATGAAATGCTTTTTCTTGCCTTTGCTGTCTGAATTTAAGAACCAGCTGAAGAAAAAGGAATCTTGTTTCCTATCAGAACTTCTGGTGATCACTACGTTTGATTAAAACAAAATCTTTAATTGTATGCTAATGCATGTATAAGGGTAGAATTGATTCGGGAGTGGAAGGGATGTGATGTAAATGGGAAAAGAGAGGGAAATGTGACCTATTGAAGAGACACTCGATTCTGTGTCACTTTACGACCAGACCTCATCACTTAGTGCCGTGTGATAACCTCATACAACCACCTCTTTAATTTAAAGTCAGCTGCAGACATAGCCTTGCCCACCGCCGTAACCAGATACAGCCTCAGATAAATGTAAAATATATATAAAGCCAGTCATAACAGCAATTATATAGATTAAAGCTGCTTTTTGTTTGGTGTTACCCAGCCCAAAAGTTTGTCCATATTCATACTCATGTATATTTTACTCCTTCAAGCCTTGTAGATATGGTCTAAAATGAACAATCTGCCAATAGCAAATTAATTGAGAACAAGCTTATTTTCTAATTATTTTTCTTATTATTTGTATGATTAAAAATATGTTCGTTACCTCATTAAAAACATATGTTTATTTATTTATGGGATCTATCACAGTTAAAAAGGACAAAAAATAATAGAGGAAAAGAAATTTAGCACACTAATACTCGCATGCCTAGATTCGTTTGACTTTCAGACTGGGCATGTAGAAATCTTCAAACTGGTCGAAATATCTTGTAATTGATGATAAAGCCTGCATTCATCCTCAAGCATTACAGTACTCGTGCAGAAGTGAAAAGCAGTGTTTCTGCAACATTAGCTTAATGCTATAGTGTGTGCTGATGTGAACTGACGGCTCACACACCCCTCACACTAGTGTAATTTCACCATCATTATAGGGAATGACAGAGCAGATTAAATGTCCAATTCCCTCAGAGCCGGTGCGGAATCCATCTGTATCTCTGCTTAATTGATATGCTAATCGTTTTTGCTAATTAATGGAATCATTAAAATTACAAGATATCTTAATTTTTGATTTCCAGCTATGGATTAAGACAAAATTTATGAAAGGAAATAATTTATCGTTACTCTGTTTACAGAGATAGCACAAAGTGGCTTGTCGGGAAACTAAAAATGTGTTGCAGGCTACATTTATGCTAACGCAACTGTCTGTACCATCTCTGTACAACATAGATTTAGCATCCAAGTTACACCCTTACATGTTTTTTGGGACAGGCTGACATTATTTTTATACCTCAAATATGTCTGTAAAACATGTTTAAGGGATTTTGGAAACAGTGATAGTATTTTGTGTTTATTTCCTCTCGTTCTCATGGAGACTCTGAATTACACGCGGTCTTTGATCTGTGCTCTAATTAGTTCCTTTCCCCCCTAAAGTATTTCTTATTGTATTTTCATTAATAACAAAACAAGAAAAGAAGCATGTTTGCCCACGCCTTTTGTCAGCATTTTTCTGAAAGTGAAGTTCCCCAAAATACATTTTAATATGGTAAAATGATAACTTATGTAAAACTATGATGGCGACCCTCTTTTCGTCTGCTTTACTAGAGCTCAACTCCAAACTAATTCAGGTGCACGCTCTCTCTCTCTCTTTCTCTCTCTTCTCGGTGTTCTTTGCCTTCAGTTTGATCATAGAGCCCAAGTCTTCTTATAAATGAAAACATTGTAGTATATCAAGAGAGGTTTTAGCGTTCGCAGATTAGCGTTCGCGGCAAAAAATATATGTGCAAACTGTACAGCACACTTTTGAATGCTTAAATAACGCATTGGACACCTTACAGTCTTGTGGACTTAACGGAAACACGCACGTGGCTGCCATTGTAACTCCGCAAGACCGAAAGTGCGCATGAAGTGCTCCATTTGGGACAGGGCCTCAGTAACAGACTATCTTGGTTCCTTTAATTGACTTCCAGGTTGCAGCTTCCGTTCCTACAACTGTGACAGCTTCTCCTATGTTTTTTTCAGTGGTTTCCTCCTCCTTATACTGTCTTTGGTATCACTCACACGTTTACGTAATATCGATTCTCTTCTTCTTCTCATTTCTTTTTCAATGAAGCATGGATATATTTTGTATAATTTGACTTTGTATTGTAATTTTCTGTTTTCTATTCTCAAAGCGTTTCCTTAAAACAAAGTGTCTCAAGACAGCAGTCGCAGAAACAAGAGAAGAGACGCTCTGAATGTAGACAGATCCTAATATGAGAGAACCGTCATTCTGACAGTGATGCCATATGCAAAACCCTGTCATTAGAGCTCTTCAATTAGATCACTGTCTCGCTCCCATCCAAGTGTTCAGCGGTGCACTAGAGAGCATTGAAAGTTTAGGATCTGGGGGGGAGGGGTTGAATGGGGAAGTGATGTGCTGGTGAGAGGTGGGCTGGGGAGGGGGGGTAGGGGGGCATTTGCAGAACATGACAGCAGCAGTTCGAGATAAGCCCCGCTGTCAACCCGAACAGGCACCAAACCACCCCCTGGTTTCCAGCACCCCCCTACTGATAACAATTAGATGTAATTGGACAGTCCGGTGAAGCTGAGCAATTTGACTACAGGCGTGGGGTTCAGGCTCTCTTAAGACCGCTGCAGAGGGAGGTGACAGCTGATTGGACGAAGATGACGATTAGTTAGACACTCTGGTGAAGGGTCCACTCTCGCTTTCACATAAGAGATTTGCCATCCAAAGGCTGTCACTGGTTTGACTATCCTGGCACACCAACTGCAAAGAAGAGCACTCTACCTTTACCTACCTCTTCCTCCTTACTTCAGAATTACCATAATACTGATTCCCAGCAGCTATTGTGCTATCACTTGTGTGCCTTAACTTTAAGGCAGCGTTTCTCAAACTTAACTGAAACCATTTATGAGTGTCCTGATCTCTGCTTAAATACATAATCCTGTAGTTTTCTCTTTACACTGTTTGCTTTCACTCAAATGTTACAATATGAGCGCCACAGCATAATATTAACCACTAGTCTGCAACTGCTACAGTGCATTCAGGCTATTCAACAGGGTTTCCTATTGCTACATTGAGAAAAAAATGTTTGTGGAAAGCATAAACTTTAAAAATGTTGTTAGAATCCAGGCATATTTGTTTGTGTGTGTATCTTGGAGTCTTTAATTAGATACAACCAAGCGCTTCTCAGTCAAAGAGTTCAGCTGCAGAGGTTTAATGAAGAAAACATTCTCTAGGTCCAAGCGCGTCTCTGCAAACAAGGGCAAATACAAGTGCCGACATTTCACTCTAACACAAATTCCCAGACAGAACTGTGAGACTTTCTGCTGGTTTCCAAAGCAGAGCTCTTTCTGAACATCCACAGAGAGCTCTCATCATTTACACACATATGGTAGCATTTTATGAATAAGCATTGGACTAACAGCAATCGACTCATTCTGTATACATGTTTGGGAATAAACTACTCTCATAAAGTTGCCGTATTAAATGCGTAGATTAGGTTAGCTGTCTGTGTGGTGGGGGTGAAATGAATAGGTGCGAGGGGTGTTTTATTTTTCACTGTAATGACCCCTACACACACCTAAATCAGTGCTGTGGGAATGGGGCGATAATATTAGCCTAACTGCAGGGGATTAAATATAGTGATGTGACTCTGTGCTCGCCCGAGAAAAAAGCAGATTTGTATTGTACTGATGACAGCTCATTAAAGCCAGTGAGAAACCTATTGAACAGTGCTCCATAACACTAAATTATATTTAATCTAATTACACTCCGCCATACAGCTCTCTCTCTCCCTCTCTTCCTCTCTTAGCTGTAATTATGGGATATTTTATACAATGAGAAACTCTACGCCCATCCCTTTGGTGCACAGCATAGTTAAAGACGCTAATTTAACATAGAGACTTAAAAACAGTGTCATACAGTCAAGTTAACAAAAACAGAACACTATAATAAAGAGACTATTAAAATCTTCAGATTAACAAAAAGAAAAATAGGGAGAAATACTATTAAAGTCAACTTGAAATCAGCATTCACAACCCAATTGACTATGTGATGTATTGGTAAAAAAAAAAATAAAAAAAAATAAATAAATTGGGCATGTCATTAGCAATATTTTATTTTGGATTAAACTGTTCATCACATAGTATAAATAGGTATCTACGTGTTAAATAATATAGTTATCTTTACATTTTAGAATGGGGTTCCTTCACAAAAGGTTTATCTAATTGGTGGTCCTTGACATAAAAAAAGAAAAAAGAAAGAAAATCCCCAAGGCACAATAAGAGCATGTACATAAATTTGAACATAAACATGAACATAAAAATGACATCCATCTGGCTTTGATGTTTCTGTAAAAACAACATATTCTGATCATTAAATCTGACTGAATCCGGACATTGATTTCAGTTCAGTGGCTATGTTTATGTCACAAGGTGACGATCTTTAGGGGCGGACCCAAAATTCGGGAAGTTTGGTTCCGCCCGGAAGTGTTTCCGCCCGGACCGGAAAAACAGAACACCGGAACTTCCGGTAGCGCCGTAAGAGGGAAAATCAGGGAATTCGATGCACCTGTGCCTAGTTAGGGACAGCGGTTGGTGATTGGAGGATACGCTGGACAAGGCAGTACTTAAGGCCAAGTTATTTCACTGTCTGGGAGCTCTTTCTGGTGTGTGTGAAGCACTGTGTCGTCCCCGTCTTGGTGCGCTGCTGGTGGCTGTCTAACTCTCTCTCTCCCCCTCAGGCTGGAATTGTATGATTGTGAAGACATCGCGAACCTTAAAGGTTGAGAAGTGAACGGATTATACGGCGAATTGAGACGACGTGAAAAAGGGGATTGGAAGCGGCATTGATGTGAGTACTAAGAGCAAGCCGAAAGTGCCCTGTATATTGACCTGGCGTTGTGTAGATCTCCCCAGGAGGAGGAGGGCGGCCCTACCCCTAATATAGCGTGGTGGGAGAGCCGAAGGAATACTTATTGAAGTAGTCACAACGACGACATCACTAGCTAGGCCGCATATTCCATCGCCAGATCCGAACCAAGCGAAGTGAAAGAAGACGGGTGTCCTTTTCGTACACTGAGTGTGGTGGGTGAGTCTTCGTGCTGTGAAAACCTATAATTTTGACGTGGTGCTGTATATTGCTGTGTATAGAGGTCGGGATCGTTGCGTCACGTCGCAATGCATTGTGGGAATCACGGTACAGAAGTAGATGTACTGTATAGTAGGCATTAGGTAACGTTGGTCATTTGGTCATTAATTTTGATTATTTTTTTGGAAAATGGTTCAGTATTGCTGTATTGTGAACTGCTGTAAATCGGTTTCATGATCGACAGGGCAAACGCCTCGTGAATCATATTAGTTTTCAACATTTTCCTACTTGGAAAAAAAACACAAGGTGTCTGAAATCACCAAGAGGCGTCAGATGGCTTGGGTCGCCGCTGTACGGAGGGAAACCATCACCTTCGATAATATTATAATACATAGTTATGGTGAGACATGTTGTGTATGGTCTCTCTCTCTCACATACACACACACACAAACACATTACGTTTTCTCTAGTTTTTGGCCAGTAAGGGAGTCAGTTTAGTGTCTATTTTTTGTTTAAACATTTTCTTTTGACCCAATCCTGAACTTAATTTGCTTTTTGATATTTTTGTGCTGACTGTATTTAACAAATTTGAACAACTTGTTTAAAAAAAATAAACTGGAACGAACTTCAAAATAGGAAGTTAAGCGTCTTGTTTTGGTGAATGGTGGGTTGTGTCTGAGGTGAATGTTCGTCAATATTATACCGGATTACAGAACTACCGGAGGAAAACAGTGGATTTTTGCAAGTATGATAGGTGAGTAATTACTCCTGAAGTGTAACAAACCCGCATAGACAAGCTTCATAGCTCGCGGAATCTGATAAGTGTGTGTGTGTCACCACTGATGCTTGGTTAATGTTAACATTTCCTTAGTGAGAAAGATTGTTTTCTCCACGTTTAATTTGCAGATCCATTTATGATCTGCAGGTGAGCCTCCAGTGACTTTTTAAAAAGTGAAAGTGACATTTTTAAATTGATCGGAGGTGTAAGCGCTCACTCCACAGACCCGGTAGGAGAAATGATCAGGGAAACTGAGGCTTGGTAAACTTTCATGTGTTCATAGGGATCGATTCCGCCTACAACCTCTTTTTTTTTTAAGTAGCGTTGTTTGGCTTCATTAAGTTTGTCCGTATAGGCAACTTTTTTTTGTCACGTTCTATAACTTTTTCTGGAGACTGGCTATTATCTTATTACAAACCTGCTTTGCGATGCCTCTAAAATGGCCGCCGTTACCCACAATGCACCATTCCATGACGTCTACGCCCGAGCTCTATTACCGTGTGTCCTGTCAGATAAACCCCCGCCTTCACGCACTCCGTCGCGGGAGGACAAGGAGACTGCTGGTTCTAGCCTAGTTTCAGTACAGTATATGTTGTGAGCGTGCTTCAGATCTCCGGAGATAGCACGGTACGCTGTGTTCAGCCCAGAGGTGGGAGCTATTCAAAGCAAACTAACTGTGCTTTGTGTCCAATCTGATACCTGTGGAGAGAAAAGGAAAGAGAGAGTGAGTAACACAAGGAGAAACAGAGGAAACCTGTACTTACAGTACGCTGTGTCCAGCCCAGAGGTGAGAGTCATTCAAAGCAAACTAACTGTGCTATTGTGCCCAAGTTGATACCTGTGGAGAGAAAAGGAGAGAGAGTGGGTAACACGAGGAGAGACCGAGGAAACCTGTACTTACGCCGCTGCCTGTGGAGAAAGAGAAAGCGAGTGAGCACCCAAGGAACGAACTGTGTGAACCAGTACTTACTGTGAGCTGCAATCAGCGAAGAGGTGAGAGCAAAACCAAGCCGAATTAACTGTGCCTTTGCGTCCCAGCCGTTGCCTGTGGAGGAAGAGAAAGAGAGTGAGCACCCAAGGAACGAACTGTGTGAACCAGTACTTACCGTGAGTTGTATTCAGCGAAGAGGAGGAAGAAGGAGGGCGCTACGGATACCTAAGACTCTGGCCGGGCCCCGAGTCCCACGCCCCGGATCCCCGTGGCCCCCTTGCTCCCTGACCTCTTCCCGGCCATAGCCCATCTGGAGGGCCGAGTCAGAGTTTAGTTTTAATTGCCCTTTCCCTATTCCCCAAGCTATTTTTAAATATTTAAATAAAGATTGTTTTATCACTTGTTCTCGTGTTGTTTGGCCATTGGGTTGGCTTTGGGGATCTCCTCGAAGTGGAAGTTGAGAAGGGGTGTGGCTTAGTCAAAGCATAGCCGCCCCTGGGTGTGACATTTACATGAACAATTTTTGGTTCAAGTGGACTGAATTCATTCTGATTGATGAATCTGAAGGTAGTGTTAACATGAACGCTAAATAAAGTGATCGGGTTGATGTGTGCGTTTATGTCAGCTTCAGGTCGGAATTATTTTATTTTATTTTTTTACATGCGCACACTGCACATATATAGAGTTTATCACTGTTTACACACAATAACCACTCTGCACTGCTTTATTTGTTTTTAAAAGCAGAATTAATATTTATCCATTTATACAACACTTTATTCAAAAGGAAGAACTGCTCATTCTGTGCATCATACCCAAGAGGCAACCTCCTGCTCTCTCTCGTGAAGCTTACATGGAAGTGACTAAAACTGTAATTCATAGACTGGCTGCTAGAGACTGGCTCTAGACTCCCCATGTTAAAATGCCAAACTTTACAGCAAAAAACGTTTACAATCTGGTACAAAAAATTATTTTGGCCTGCTAATTTTGCCCTTCATGACAACTGTGAGGGAGGTGATTTTTTTTTTTTTTTTTTTTAACATCATTTTAAATAATATTAAAGGGTTAGTTCACCCAGATAGCAAAATTATGTCATTAATAACTCACACTCATGTCGTTCCAAACCCGTAAGACCTCCGTTTATCTTACAGACACAGTTTAAGATATTTTAGATTTAGTCCGAGAGCTCTCAGTCCCTCCATTGAAGCTGTGTGGTATACTGTCCATGTCCAGAAAGGTAAGAAAAACATCTTCAAGTAGTCCATGTGACATCAGAGGGTCAGTTGGAATATTTTGAAGCATCGAAAATACATTTTGGTCCAAAAATAGCAAAAACTACGTCTTTATTCAGCATTGTCTTCTCTTCCGTGTCTGTTGTGAGAGAGAGTTCAAAACAAAGCAGCTGGATATCCGGTTTGCAAACGAATCATTTGATGCAACCGGATCTTTTTGAAACAGTTCACCAAATCGAACTTAATCGTTTCAAACGGTTCACTTCTCCAATAACCATTAATCCACAAATGACGTGGTGATGCGCTGCTAACATAGCCACGGCCCGCTCCACCCACTTCAAGCTTTAAAAAATACTTTCACCAGGAGTCTACGTTGATGTCACGGACACTACGTCCATGTTTTGATACAGTCTCTGGTCATACCTCATTACACTATTTCTGCGTCATTGCACATGCACAATCCTTTCAGTTTCGGGGTTCAATGCAATCGAGTGTTTACATACACTCTCAAATGTATTAGAAAGGGAATAACCAAACAAGCTCATTCATTCCAAACAAGCTCAGTCGGATCGTGTTAAGGTGTTTACATAAAGGCATTTCAGTCCAACTGAGCCGTCAATCCGATTACAAACAGATTGTTTGGTTGCATGTAAACGTAGCCAGTGATCCAGACATTTGATTTCAGTTCTGTGAGTATTAGGGTGGCCATATGCAATGTTCATATGGGAATCGTCCTGGCCAGGATTTTAATATTGCCTATACCAATAACATGCAGGTATTGGATATAATCGACCAATCATGGGGCTGCGCGTGAGAGGGTGAGATCTATAGGGAACGATCAAAGCGATGCAAATATGCCATGTGTTTGTTCGTTCATTTGACTTGAAGCTTTGCTGCGCACCAATCAAAAAAGACACCAAAGTTGGTGCAAGAACTATACGAAAGCATAAGGAGCCATCTGCGCTGCTCTCTATAACGCTCATGAACATCTCATGATCACGCAGCAATGTGCAAACAGCCAAAACCTGGATATTTAAGGCAATATTAAAATCCTGGCCAGGACGTGTCCCATATAAACGGCACATATGGCCACCCTAGAGTCTTGATGACCATTTTCATGGAAATCTGTTGATCCTCAACATGGAAACTACATGAGAATCAACTTTGTAGTTTTTTTTTTCTCAAAAATATCCAAAGATTTATGAAATCCCATTAAGCTGTGAACAAGAAAAACAAAATCTGAACACTTGACAAAAAAAAGGACACTAATAATACTTATTGTTAGGTTTGACATGATAAAACAATACAGAATATATAGTACTGTTAAACAATTAAAATAAAAACAAATTTTGGTTGTGACAAACTTTGTGAATCATGTTTCTAATTAATATTATAAACTACAACTGACTAAATACTTCCACTAAAATCACCAAAACACAGATTAAAAGCTGATTAAAAAACATTGAGCAAAAAGGTCTTATTATTTTTTAAACCTCTTTAAGCATTAACTTGCAGACGAAACATGCCATGCTGGTTTCGTTTGGCCAGAAAAAAAGTGATCCCTTGACTGAGCCTGGTTTCTCCCAAGGTTTTTTTGAACATTTCTGTCACCGATGCAGTTTTGGTTCCTTGCCGCTGTCACCTTTGGCTTGCTTAGTTGGGGACACTTGACTGATTGAGAGCTGAACTGGATGATGATATTACCAGATCATCAGTGAGCTGACTTTAACTGAAAAAAATGACTGTTATTGTCTTCTTGCATCACTGACAGACTGTTTTCCTGTTTAACACTGTAAATCTCCGGTGACTCCACCAGTATTGTTATAAAGTGTTATACAAATAAATGTGACTTGACTTGACATGAAACTTGATGTTTAACTGAAGCAATGACATTCAGGCATTTTTCAATGTGGCTGAAGTGGGCTCTGTAGAGCTTGAAAAACAAAAGCGGTTAGGTGAGTTTAGGATGAAAAGGACATAAGGACTGCTCTGGGTGTGTGTTCACGGTGTGTGTGTGTGTCTGTGTGTGTTTGTTTGTTTGTTCACTACTCACTGTTGTGTGTGTGCAACTTATATAGGTGAAATGCAGAGCAAAAATTCTGTGTATGGGAGACCTATACTTAACTCCAGAAATCATGGCTTTCGTAAATTTGATGCAATGTACTAATATCGTGATCACTGCTACTCCAAACTAAAATGAAAATTTTGTCATTAATCACTTACCCCCCATGCCGTAAAAGCTCTGTTCGTCTTCGGAACACAATTATTTTATTTATTTATCGTATTTTTCGGACTATACGTCGCACCTGAGTATAAGTCGCATCAGTCCAAAAATATGTCATGATGAGGAAAAAAACATATATAAGTCGATATAAGAACATATATAAGAATTAATTTTGATAAATAAGTCGCACCTGACTATAAGTCGCAGGACCAGCCAAACTATGAAAAAAAGTGCGACTTACAGTCTGGAAAATATGGTAGTTATTTTTGTTTTCCTCGCTTACAAAAAGTGTTCCCATGGCTTCATATAATTTAGATTGCACATCTGATGGCAGATGGTGTATTCTGACGATTACTTTTTATACCTTTTATGGACCTTGACATTGTTATTTACTTGGGAGTATATGGGACAGTCACAAGCCTCCAGGTTTTCATCCAAAATATTGGAACGGGATTGGAACTACATGGGGGAAGGTGATTAATGACAACATTTTCATTTTGGGGTGGAGTAACCCTTTAAGTCTGTAAATCACTGACATGTTGGCCTCTGGGCAAACACGTGCCTGCGATACTGTACACCACATGTTCAAGTTTATAGGAGCCAATATTTTGCCTTGTGGGAAAATCTCACGAACAAGAGTTCGGGTCATATTTACCCTCCAAATTCTCATAACTGTTACACCATTTTTTTTAATTATTTTAAATCATAAACAACAACAAATATGTCACAATATATATATATATATATATATATATATATATATATATATATATATATATATATATATATATAATTAATTGAAATACATATTTTCCTCTACTTTCCTATTTTACTCTACTATTTTATTTTATTTATTTTGTTTCATGGTAAAATACATCCCAAATATATTCCAAATATATTCTTACCGGGTTTTGTGACATTTTTCCTCATTTAATCGTACGGCTGAAGACACAAACATATTTGCCTCTGATATATTCTGCATGTATATAAGAAAACGTATTTTAAAACATCAGCATTGAAGCGCCATGTGTTTGTATAACTGCCAAACTGGTATAAACATACTTTTGTATTTATTATTTTAGCCTTAACTGAGCCTTGAGTGTGTTTGTCATTAGTCTCACGGCGTGAGCTAGTCTAGAGGCACAGATGGGACATGTATTCAAAATTTATGATCGGTGTGTAGTACCCTTCTTCATCTACAGGAAATGCTACAAGCACTTTTGTTGTTATTTCTGACAGAGTCAAACCGAGCAGTTGCCCGTGTCACCAGGGGGTTGAGCAGTACCAAAAAACACGGCTCTAATGAAGCACCTTTCTGTATGGCTGTCCGTATGCGCATCTGTGTGTGTGTGTGTGTGTGTGTGTGTGTGTGTGTGTGTGTGTGTGTGTGTGTGTGTGTGCACTGAAGACCATGTCTGAGAGAAGTAAAGTGAAGTGTGCCTTCCTCACACACAGCTACTCCCCAGGTACGTCTGCCTCAGCCCCTCAGCCCCGTGTCATTTCCTGCATGTGCATCTGTGTTCCAGAGACACTTGCCTTGATGTTCCCTTCCAGTCAATAAATTAAACTTCGACCCTTATTTGCACGGTGCTCCCATTGCTGGAGAGCAGTGTGGAGACCTGTTACAGCACCTCAGCCCTGCGTTTGAACTTTAATAATCTCCAGCTGTCAGGGACAACCTTCCCTGCCACTTCTGGTTAAAACTTGTCTCCTAGGCATGAAATAATTAAAGGTGCCAGGTAGAAACCGAAGCACAGCAGAGGGTAGAGGTGAGCAGAGACCGAGGCA
The DNA here is from genome assembly GCF_023724105.1 of Carassius gibelio. Lineage (NCBI taxonomy): Eukaryota > Metazoa > Chordata > Actinopteri > Cypriniformes > Cyprinidae > Carassius > Carassius gibelio. The sequence goes on along the minus strand of NC_068395.1, from coordinate 16,163,616 downwards.
GGGACTTTATTAGATAAATAGCCCTTGAAATGGAAAGTGTGAACAAAGATAGAAGTGCGATTTTCCAGGGTCCGCACCCTGTCCTTCTCACTGAGGGTCCCTAGGTAGTGCTAAAGGGGACAGATCGGAAGACCTTGTCTGTCAATTGCTCTGACAAGGGGAAAATATCCAGCAACTGTACTTCCTCAAATAGGACCCACGCTGGATTTTTGGAGAAGGGTTTCGAACACACATTTTTTGTCTTTTAATTGTTTTGAGTTTGGACAAAGTGGACATTGGAAAAGTCAGGAAAGGGATTTATGACACTGCCTTTTACAAGTTGAGGTAACTGGGTATTTTGATATTAAAACCTTACAGGGAAAGGGGCTGATGGTCACATTGGTGTGTTTAGGTTTGGTTATCAGTCATTTGCAGTGCTTTTATCCAATTGAATTACTATATAAACACTTGATACAAGTGTGACTCACGTCGACGAATCTCAGGTTAAGTTGCTCAAGGGGACAATGCTAGGAAGTGAATTTGAACCTAGGATCTTTTTAAGCCTAAATTGCAGTTTCAAAACAAAATTGCCAATGTCCACTGGGGCTGATGGAGTACATAACACAAAAACGGTGTGGAAACACTGTCTTAGCAAAAGCCTCTGGTAATTCTTCTGCCAGGTAATATAGTTAATTAGCCTACAGTAAGCCTTCTTCGTTAGTCTCTCTGTTTACCATTGCCAAGTGCGTTAGATGTGCATATAAATTCATTTTATAAATAGGCCAAGACTCATGGAATAAACCCTCGTACAGAACATCTTCAGCAATGATAGCGTGACAATCCACAGCTAATCTCACTTCCTGATGTCAAGGTCAACAACCCAACGATTGTTTTGACATTAGGGTTGCGGTTCCAGTACTCTTGAATAATGTTGGGACATTATTATTTATATAAGTTACTCGAAGTGGAGAGCCCTCAACATACAACACACACTACTGACTCTTTCCTTCAATTTCCTGAGCTATTCATTGACACTCTTTCTTTCTTTCTTTCTTCCTCTCGCTCTCTCTAAATATTTACCACCCCCTAACCAAATGTACTGTTTAATTTGCAGCGTGCACTTCTTTATTGATTGGCAGAGCGGCTGATTACCAGTCCTTTTCTCCGCACGCTCCATTCTTCAAGCAGCGGGGCCTTCCCTGAGAATAACTATCCTGTCAAATTAACCACCGCCACCTAAATTATTCAAATACTGTAAATCCTCTTTCTATACCGCGCTGCCTGCTCATAATTTGTCTTTTCATTGTTGCCAATTTACTGGCAATACCATCAATTAATGATGCCAACTCGCTCTAAATGGCGCGGAGGAGAAAGTGTCGACACGTGCGCTGGCTCGCAGGAGAGGAGCTGGCAGACTGGGGAATATCTCCGGCTTTCATTCATTACTTTGACACACTCTCTCTCTCCTCAGTCTGCGCTGGAAAACTCCCATAATTACATTAGCTTTGTGTTTTACTGCGTGGCTCAGCGTGCAGCTTATGGTATATGCTCAAAATGATACATAAGCACCTCTGGCTTTACTTTATTATTATTATAATTATTAATATTATTATTATACTGGTACTGGATTAAACTAAAATGCACAAAAACTATTCATGTTCAGTTTCACATATTGGCATTCAATAATAGTTGTTTGCATTATGTGTTACTTATTTGCTCATGCAACTAGAGCTCGGCATAATCATGTATATTATTATGCTATATGTAATTTTTTTTTTTTTAAATCCAACAATTTTGCAGTTTATAACAAATCTACATCTTTGGTAACTTTAGGATTTAACTAAACTAATTAACTAAATAGATGACGTACAGATGTTTATTGATGTAAGTGTGTGTGTGTGTGTGTGTGTCTGTGTGTGACCAGGGAGGTTCGGTGAAGAAACTTTACTTGTTAATAAAAATGTGTGTGCTATCTCACTGAGGAATCCCATATGAAGAACTGGATTTACTATTTATAATCCCTCATCAAACAGACAATATAGTTATATCCTAATCCCTCACAATTCGGAGATTAGCGGCTTGCACCTACTGCTGAAGCTGGACGTGATTGGCTGATGGCTGATCTCTCCTCTACTATGACCTCTACGCGCTATTAGCATCATTAACACTGCGGTTAGCTGCATTCTGACAAAAAGATGCATTTACGTGTCTCAGAATCAGCTTATCTTTATTGAATATCACTTTATACTTGCTTTTAATAGAATTTAGAATTTAAAATACTGAATAGACCTTGTTTTATAGAATATTTTCCATCGCATGTCTCATATTTCATCCCAAACATGGTATTTACTGAAAAATAAAAAAAAAATTATTTAATCATTTAATCATTTTAGCACATTATTGAATTATTTTAATTTACAGTAAATTATAGTTATTATTATTGCGTAGGATTTTCACATTTTAACATTAAAAGTCTGGATCTGTTTGTTGTAGAAGCAAAACAATATAATCTGCAGATAAAATTCATTTAAATAGTAAAACTATATCATATATTTAATCATAATCATTGTAAAAAAAAAAAAAAAAAAAATAGATCAGCTGAGTTGTAATGTGACTCATATAACTAAGTAAACCAATCAATCTTTGGGACATGAAGGTGTCGCTCAGGAAACACTCCGAAACACGCAGTACTTGCATATGAAAAATTATTATTTATTTAAGATTTCTAATAAATAATTTGAGATATCCTACAAAGATGGAAGTAAAATAAAAATGTTAATGTGGGATTTCTGTCATTATAGTTTTTGTTCTCGAAGGACTGAGATCCTTAATGCGAAAGAAAAGAAACAATCGCTAAACTCTAGAGATACATATTCATAATTCAACACATTTTAATACTCTTTTCATTGCATTCTTGATAAATAGTCCTCTTGATAAAAGCACACACACACATTAGAAATTTTGCAAATAAATAATAAAATAAATAAAAACTACACTGTAAATATATTTGTTAAGTTCCCTAAAATGGGCTACATGTAACATCTAAATGGATTGGATTTATTCATGTCAAAAACATGACCTATTTTAATCAATATTACTACACCAACCATTTTTCTTAGTTTTTTATAGTTATCTCATGTAAAAATAGTTATTCCGCAAAACAAATTCACATGTTCACTTTTTAAAGTATATCAAACAAAAGGCATTCTATCGTATGACAAAAGAGGAGCAGGACAGCATTGTACTCGACCAAAAAAATCATTCATCTTTCATTTCATGTTACCAGTGTCCCAAAAACAAAGACTCTGACGGCTGTGTCTTAATAGTTGATCTTTAAAGCTCTTATTGCAGATAGGAATCATAATCAGCTTTAAGTGAGCATCTTTGAGCACGTAAATATGTTTATCTGTATGGAGAAGCTTAACTCCGTCTATCTGCTTGACTTTCTGAGTTTGTCTGAACCAGAGACAGAGGGAGTCCAAAACTGCTGACATATTCCTTTTCCCAACAGGGATTTATTTTCTTTTTTTTATTCTTTTTTTTTTATTTATTTTTTTATAAATGCTGCACACAAATAGATAGGAGCTCAGTGGGATGCAAAGACACATGTTTGATAAATATGAATAGAAACAGAGATGCCGCTTTATCCATGATGCTGGTTTAATTCATGAAATGATTTTAAATAATATTTCATCTTTCCTATACTCTTCACTTAGACAGTAAAACCAACCAAGACATTTGAGCATTTAAAATTGAAAAACAATTCCCTTTTTAATCAATAAATACAATCAAGCAATAAATAAATAATATTAACTGAAATCCAGTAAAATCATTTTAATTTAGCTAGTTAACAAGGCAGCATTTTTCATTTTTATTCAGTTTAACTTTAAAATAACATTTTGTTCCTTTTTCTTTTTCTGCATTTATTTTTATTGCACCTAAAAGCTTTTAAGGAGGAGCATTTGAGACAACGTTGATATCTACATGAAAAACACCTAAGAGCTCCATTCTGTCACTAAACATGTTGTCAGGTTGTTCCAGTAAACCTTATGTGGCATTATAACTTACTATGATGTTTTTATTTTGATGAAAGAGCAAAATGATTTGACGAGCATCACCTGAATTCAGCCACAAAGAGCAGTTTGTGAACAGTGAAGTTAATAGTGAGGGAGAAATGAGCTGTTTTAATGTGTCCCGGGGCAGTGATGTGCTGTCTGCTGTGATTACAGGGGTGCGCTCGCACCCTCAGGACACAGGCACGCCAATCTGAGACATTACAAGCTGAAGAATGCTGAAAATAATGTCATTTACATTTCAAGCACTAAGCAGCCAAAAGTGTGTGATATGAAAAATGACCGAGGTTGCATCTTTAAGCGAGCCCCTGTCTGTCATAACTGTGCTGTTTATGTTTATTATGTATAAACACAGTTATGGGTGACAGGGGCATGTTGCGCCTTTTTAATATGGTTCTACTCATTAAATATGGATTAATTCATTACAACCAGTTCTTATGGCCAAAATAACAGTTTAATAAATATCTCCCTATTATATGTCTTTATTGGCAGTAGTAGTATATTAAAGGCAACACTTTAATGTTTGTGTTTACACAGAAATTCTCTTTCAAATAAAGTACTCAGATACCATTATCAGATTTAATTTCATAAGAGCAAAATATGTATGCCTAAATGTATGTATTTTGCCTTTGTATGTGTATTTTGCATCAATTTATCGATTTATTTATTTTTAAGACAATTTACAAGACAACATTTTATGTTGTGGTGACAAAAAGTTGTTCCCCTTGAGGATGTATGTGATGTAAAAATGCTGAATGTTTTCTGTAAGGTTAGGTTTAGGGGTAGGGCTCTCTCAGTGTGTCATCAGATCGGTTTCTGGAGTTCAGCCAGCACTTCTCTGCATTATTACTTTCTGCTGAAACCCGGCCAGAAACACTCACAACCTGCCTGATATTAGTTATCAATATTTTACTGGCCCATTTGAGAGCTAAAAGCATTGAAATTAAGCAGAACACAAAGCTTGACCCCGACAGGAAGTCCCAATATTGAGCGTGAACCTCCAAAGCATGTAGTGCACTGCCTACCCCGCCTTTTTTGGGTACTATTGATATGCTCAATTCATGTACATAGCCAGAACTACTATCTGGGGAGGTAGTTTCTGTCACATGGTCACAGTGTGACAGTAATATCGAACTAGAAGAGTTAACATATTTTAGCATGTTGCTTAAATGATTTGGCATGTCCCTAGCCCTGATAGCACATGTACTACATCACAGAGATGTCTATTTGACATCTGTGTTTACATTTGCAAGACATATTTTTTAGAAGATGTTAATGCAGGCATCAAATAGACGTCTCCGTGATGTGCATGCGCTATCAGGGAAGCATCCTTAACAGACATCTTGCAGACGTATGGGTGCTGTCTGGGAACACATTTCTGCATGTTGCTGACAAAATGTAACAAATTGCTAACATGTTTTAACATGTTTAAGAATGTTGTTAACATGATTCAGCACGTTGTTAATATTTACGTTGATTTAACACATTTCAAACATGTTTTGTTAACATGTTGCTAGCATGATTTAGCACATTTTAGCATGATTTGGCATTTTGCTAACATGATTTAACACGTTGCTAGCATGAATTAACATGTTGCTAGCATGAGTGAGCAGCATAATGCTAGCCAGTTTTAATATGTTGTTAGCATGTTGTTAGCATGATTCAGCACATTTCTTGTGTGATTTAACACATTGTCCTTGGATATTCATTACGCTTTGCTAGTCTTGCTCTGACATATCTTAAAATATGTCAGTGTTATTTTGTGTCAAGATGCACACCTGTAATGCAATGCATTGCTAAGTTGCTTAAATATCTTAATTTAACTAAAGCCTAGTCCTGGCTTAAGCTAAACCCGTTTGTGAAACCGGGCCTATAAATATTACTTTACAAAAGTTTTGACCTCCTCAATAGAGTAGTAGAATAGTTTAATTGTCCGGTTTTCAAAAACTGTAAGTCAGATAATGTATAAATGATATAGCAACCCGAGTCCATACTCCAAATTTGGTCTTAAAACACAAAGAAGAAGAAGAAGAGGCCAACATAATGACTCATTTTACCATTACCAATGTGTTGATGGTAGTTGTCAAGGTGTATTACTAGGGTGTTTTAGTGATTGCTAAATGGTTTCTAGATTGCTCTGGGTCAGTTCTTATTGGCCCAAACGAAACTACATTAGCAATTCTAGCATTAGCAAGCACTTCTAAAACAGTAGCTTCACTTGAAACCATCACATTTCAAGCTGCTTTCAACCACTTTTGGTATTCCAGGCATCCACCAGTAGAACAATTAACACATCCACTATGATTTAGATCTTGTCCTTGAAATTTTGTGAAAACGCCCACTGACAGATGGTTTTAAGCCAGCGTCAAACTGTTTAACGACATGTACTGCATATCCTGCTCCCACCATCGCCCACTTCACATTCCTTTAATGCCGTTACACTCCGGAGTCGAGCGCCACTGTTTTGATTGTCACATTTAGAGGCTCCATGCAGTCACCAGGGTGTCGTGAAAAAGCACCGGTAATCTAGTCGTAAAAATCATAGACTAGCTTTTTTATTTGCCGCTGTAAACCTTGCGCAGTGTGAATTAAAGACTCCATATGGTCGATTGTATTTAATGCTATGTAAACACTGCTGCATCTCTATTTAAATGATGAGAACAGGATGGATCATATTAGATTTTGATTTGTGTTTGACAGTAAAATCAAAATGTAGATTAGTTATACTGAGTTAAATGCAGTAGACTATCATATATAGTGACTACAGTGCAGGTATTGACGATTAACCAGCTAGTGTATATACACCTGCAATTTGTTCTGTTGCAAAAATACAGTAAACAGTTTCTACTTTTTTATTTTAACACCAATTTTGGGTTTTCTAGAGACATGTCAAGGTTATGCTCATTAGCGGAAGGTCCTTTTTGTCTTTACATTTCATTATTTGACTGAAAAAAAAAAAGAAAGAATGAGCCACCCTGCTAAAAGTGATCATGAAAAATACACCAGCATTTGGCTGACCTATATAATCCATTATGTTGCTTGCTATTATAAAAAGTGTCCTGCCTCCTGTGTGTGTTCGCCTGTGGGATTCATCCTTACAGTTCCAGAGTCAATTTCTTTTGGCTGTTTTCAATGCTTATTCGCTTTTGTTCCCATGACTGACACACAGTGGCTTCAAAAGTATATGAACATTTACTCCACACTTAAGAATGCCTGAATATTATAGCATTTTATTACAAAATATCAAAAGAAGTGGTGCTTATTAACATTCAGCAGCTCCAAGATAGCTAACGGCATACTGTTTTTAGCTTAGCAACATGCTAACACTTTTTTTTTTTTTTGCATGTGAATTCATTTTATTTATTAATTTTCTGTTTCTCACTTTCAATAAGGATCATTTCGAAATGAATAGCACTTATGTGAATGAACCATGGTTTAACAACAAATAAAACAAAAAAACTTTTGTTACTGAAGTTAAATCAAGGTAACAATAAATTAACCATGGCTTTGCTATGCTAACCATAGCTTAATAGCAATAGTAACCATAGAAGTATTTGTAGTAAAACTGTGGTTATACAAATGTTAATCATTCCATTACTACACATTGTTACCTACACTTTTACTAAAACAACCCCATGGCTAATTTTCATAGGGGAGGATCCAAAATCCAATAGGGAATCACAATCGTAACATTAGTGTAAATCACTAGTGTTTTGACCTGTTTAAAATGATCCACTCTCTTTAAAGAAAGGCAAAAAATGCAACCATGAGCAGGACATTTGTAAGTTGCATAAATTAGGCCTTCTTTAAACTATAAACATAGAAGTCTCTGGAATACCCACAATTCTCAGCAGATCTGGGGGAATCTTGGAAGGTCTTGTCACCTCTAATGATGTCAGCTGACGGAGAGATGGATGGCGTTAACATTAAGTAAAGTTTCCCCTCTGGTTTGCCCTTTATTCCAGGAAAACACACATATGTTCACAGTGGCTCCAACATGCATCTGCATTCTGAAGCACATGCTATGAATAGGGCGAAGTGACAGTGAAATATGGCTCTGCTGTGGACTCTCTCATTTCTAATGAGAATATAGCGCTCTTGTCCTCTCCTCAGTCTCAATGAGTTAATTTAACTGAGTCAGGGACGCCGGTGCACCTTTATTCACTCTCAGTTTGCTTTAACATGCAGTCTACAGTGATGTCTTTTGATCCTTCCTGCTCCGCATGATTTACAGGCTGTTTGTTTTTGTTAACTCACTGCTGTCTTGATTGTTCATGGTATTTATAGTCGATTAATACATGAATAATAATATGTAGGACATATATTATTTCCTCAGTACTCATACTGGACATTTTTATTATTTAAGTATATTCCAATTTATTTTTATTTATTTTTTCATTTTAATAAAAGGGATGCATACCTTCCACTTGATCCTCCTATTTCCAGGTTCTTTCAGGTGTCCAGCTGGATGTTGCGCAGAATTTAGAGGCACTGAATAAAATATAGGTAATATTGCATGAATTTGCATTAGAGTTAAAGTCATTGATAGAATTATAAGTAGAATCTGACTGGTTGAGACACAGGTACAAGTAAAGGTACTGGTGATGTCAAAGGTAGAGTGAGAGGCAGTGGTATAGTTAAAGCAGTATAAGCATAGGTACTGGTGAACGTAGATGTAGAGTTAAAAGTAAAGTGGAGATATTGGTCGAGGTAGTGACAGTGATAGACTTAAAAGTACTGGTAGAGTTAGGGATAGAAACAGATGCACTGGTAGAGATAGAGGTGGAAGTAGAGGTACTGGTGGAGGTAGTGGTTCATGTAGAGGTATTGGTTATGTCAAATGTGCAGTTAGATGTATTGTGGCATTAAAGGTAGAAGTAAAAAGTATTGGTTGAGGAAGCAGTAGAGTTAAAGGTACTGGTAGAGTTGGAAATAATAATAGATGTAGGCCTACTGGTAGAGGTACTGGTAAACGTAGTGGTGGAATTAAAGGTAGAAGTAGAGGGACTGGTGGAGGTAGTTTCAGTTGTAGAGTTAAAAGTACTGGTAGAATTAGAGGTAGAAGCAGATGTAATGGTAGAGATAGAGGTACTGGTAGCATTAAAAGTAGAGTAAGAGGGAGTTATATGGTCAAATGTAGAGGTACTGGTAGAGGCAGTGGTAAAGTCAAGGTATTGGTAGAGGCAGTAGTACAAATAGAGGTATTGGTACAGGCAGTGGTAAAGTCAAGGTAATGGTAGAGGCGGTAGTACACGTAGAGGTATTAGTGAAAGTAGTGGTAGTGGTAAAAGTATAGGTTTCGAATAACACTCCAACCAAATGGTTGGCCATCAGCCAAAGGCAGGCCATCGGTGGGCATATGTTGGGTTAGATTTGGGGTGTCTTCCACACGTCGGCGGTTCAACATGTTGAATCAGCATCGGGGCCATCTGTGAGAGTAAGAACTCTGATTGGATGCTCATGTTAGCGAATAAGTCAGTGAATTAAAGAATTAAAGTGATAAAATTGAGCAAGTTAGGCAAGACAGCACAGACAGAATGCTCTTCTGATGTCAGTTATCTTACCCAAGCATTCCAATGCACATGTATTTTCCTAACAACATGAGCCTCTTTAAATGAAGAAAGTTATAAATATAACTGATATTCCAAAATGGTAAGCAAGCACTGCTTTGTTTATGTTTCTTATATCTGCATATCATTGTTTCAGCTCCTCTTTTTGAATGACAAATATAGACTAATGATAGCTACTGATATAGACAGTAAACTCACGCAGGCGCAGAACACACATGCTAATTTGCAGTCAGCTGTAGGTTATTAGGTGCAGATTTTTGGTCCAGACGCAGCCGAAATGAGGCGATAACACCGTCACCTTGGTGTGTCCTAGGCTTTAGAGGTAGAACCAGATTAATTGGTAGAGACAGAGGTAGAAGTGGAGGTATTGAAAGTGGTAGTGACAGTGGCAGAGTTATCGCTAGAAGTACAGGTATTGGCAGAGGTAGAATATGTTAGGGTTAAAGGTAAAATTAAAATTAGAGTTAGTGGCACTGGTTGCATTAGAGTGTATTGGTACAGTGCAAAAGATATTGGAAAGGTTAAAGATTCATTTTCAAATTAAAATTTTAAATTAAAATTAGTACATTTGTTAAGTTATAGAGATATACAAGAAGTATTGAAAGCTGTAGTGATAAAGGCAGAGATATAGGTAGAAGCAGAGATATTGGTAGAGGTAGAATTTGCATTTTTTGCATGTTTTTATGAGAGTGAATGCTAGAGGTGCAAGTACACATAGAGGTACAAAAATATTTAGATGGGTTGTCAAAAGACCAGCTCTTCTGAACCTACAGCAACCACCATAGTCTCTTACTATTACCTAGTACAACAAAGACACCAAACCTCTGTTGGCACAACTGGATTTTCACAACCCTTCCACCTGACACTTCTCTCCATTTCACCTCTTTCAATATTTTATTTATAAAAAAGCTTGTCCAAAGCATGCCACTGCTATCCCTGCTGCTTCTTTCTTTGGCTCTTGGACACATTTGATTTGTGTTTCTATGGAAAATGCAAATACTCCATGGCAGGACTTTTCATGCATAGTGCTAATATGCAAATCACTCAGTTCAGTTCCATCAAATAATGTTAAAACCAAAAGTCTATAAAAGTGAGTAATTTAATGACATTTTTAAGAATGCAAATCCAAGGCTGTATGGAGCGCAGGTTCTCTGCGAGCATTAAGCTGCGTTACGTTGGGCCCTTTTATCTTAATAGCTGATCTGAGTGCAGCGAGTGAGGGCCTCTCAGCCTAATCAAAGCTTTGCTTCCCGTACCGTGGCTTTCTGCAGTGACCAACTCAGAATTAACACTCCACTGCACCCAAATATGACCGCTTCACCATTGATATGTGCAGTTAATTACATTCAAATGACTATTAAAGGACCTGCTCTCTCTTCCTCTTTTAGTTTCTATCACAATGCCAGCAGACCATCTGAATAGCCTCTGGATTACAGTCCTTGTGTTCTGCAAAATATATATATGAAAATTAATTGGAATTTAACACAGCCAAACTTCCCCAGATAAATCTACATTAAAGGACTTCAAGAAATTAATGGATGCAACAATTTAGTAATGTTGGTTTTGATTTATCACCTTATGGGGAAATGATTTATGGTTTTAAAGACTTAGACAAGAAAGGTATCAAATGCAGCATGTTCTTCTACAGAGCTTTATTATCATCAATCCATCCTGATGAAAACGGTTTAAAGTATCTGTTTGTAAATATGTATTTGTTTATAGAGCAAACTTTCAGCTGTCTAAAGACGAAACTTTTTCAAAGATCTGATGTTGCACCGTCAAAGGATTATTATTTACTTAAATATATATAAAGCAATTAGATAAAAATGGCTTTAGCCATTTTATATTATTGATATAATAATAATTATTTATTATTTTCACAGTTTCAGGGAAAATCAGTGTCTGTTTTGAGGTGTAATCTTTGTTAGAACCTTATCAAAATGAGAAATAAATATATCACCTTGAACATCACCCTGAACATCAGTAGGTCTGATTTAACGAAGCTCAGTATAGTGATCAACTGAATATCTTTTATTTTTTTGCATTCTTGAGAGTGGGGTTAGAGGTAAATTGCAAGTGGGTGTATAATTACATCATTTAAATGGACATTATTTTAGCCTGAGTTAAACAAGTCAGTGGAGCAGAAAATTGTCCGGTTTCCTCCAAATATGACAAACACACACACACACACACAAACACACACACACACACACAATTCAGGAAATACTTTGTAATGTAATTGTACTATGTGGGAGGATTTTTCATTTTTACTCAAGTCCTCTTTCAAGTGTTCTGACTATCTGGAGGTGGCCATCTCTATTCACTTTACTTCATAAACTCCTAAACAGAAAAACAAATAATAGACTCGGACAGCCAACTGTAAATATCTCTTGAGTAGCTTTAAGCTGTAGTCATGAATGTGCTGTGAAATGGAAGCGATTGACAATTAATTTTTGTGCTGCTGTGAATCTGGCCATGTTGGGTGTTTGGGTTGAGATTGGAGGAATGTGCTCTAGTCGGTGAAAAGGCGGTCATGTTTGTGTAAGGTGACCTTGGTTTAGAGCTCTTCAATGTCAGGCGTTTTCTTTGGTGAATGAGTCCTGCACAAAGAGCTAATGTGCTCCTTATATCTGCTGTACAGTACAGGTTTGGGTGATAGCGATTCAGCTGAGTGTATTCGACATGAATTGGAAGTGTGTTTGCATATGAGTTCATCAATATACAGAGTACATTGTGTTGAAACTGCTTCCCAAGTTTCACACTACTTATAGTGTATAAGTAACATACAGTAGTAAATAAGTACACAGTAACTAAATGAACAGTGATTAACTTATTTAAACAAACCAAAAATACATAAATGGAATACAATTCTCACTAAAACGTTTTGAGCCAATGCTATCTATTCTTTAAAATAAATGGTGTTGAAATGCATTTCAGTCAGAAACTGCTGGTCAATTTCAGTCAATTACAAAGAAAGAGCAAGCAAGACACTGAATTAATTTTGAAGCATATAGATGGAAATTGTATTTTCTCGTAAAACAAACTTCTACTTTGTCTTTTTTATAGCGTAGAAAACTTTCAGTTCCAGGTAGCTCTTCAACAGAAACAGAGCGACTGAAGCTTTTACAGCATGCAAATGTCATCCAAAGACCTTCAGGCTTCTCAGTCCAAGACAAAGGACAGATTCCAATGCATTCCAGTTCCAGAGAACTTATTCCAATAAAGAATCAGAGCTGTCAAGCAACAATCAAAGCTCAATTCAAACTCAACAATAAAACCAATCAATGCAAGGTGACTTTCTGGTAATCCATTCGAATATCAGACAAGAAGCTGCACTCTTTACTTTGATCAGCTTTCCAATACAGTGTGCACTTGGGCCAGGATTGGCATTGGTGGGACTGTCTTGAGGAGATGCCTGTGTAAATGACAACAGACAGACACTATGACAAGCATCTGTCAATACCCCCTCGCGTCGACTCTCTTTGAGTGGGTTGTTCCCATCAAAGCTTGGAGGGAGCACACAAACAGTGTATTGACCTTGAGTGGCTTGCATTGATTTCCGGTTCTGACACACAGATGAGAGGAGGAAGGTGTACGCTGGATGAGGAGGTGGGAATTTCTTACATGGCCGCCAGCCTGTAGGTGTGATTGGGAACAGATTTCCCAAATTCCGATACGGCGGCTCCTGCCTGAGATGATGGATCGCTCTCTGGTATCCCATCAATCCTCACCTGCAGGAGAGAGGCTGACACCTGTGAGAAATTTATCATCATAAATGACACGGCTGCAACCGGCCAATCAGAGTGAAGTTCTGCATGATAAGCCCCGCCCAATGAAGAATTCTTTTAAAACCAGATTTATAAGGTAGTGTGACATTGTGTATGTGTGTGTTGAAACAAATGACATATCTTATATATAGACTTCTGCTCTTTTATGACTCTGGGAAGTCAAGTATATGGCCAACTGCGAAAATGAACAGTCTTAAACAGGCTCCAACGTGCAAGCCGTCCCCAAGTTAATTGTTTCTCAAGTAAGGGATTGGGTTTGTGACCAATTCCTAGTCTTCCATGAGCACAAGCTCTATGGTTAAAGCCTTCTCCCTTCAGTCCGTGCCAAGATAGCTGATTCACACAATGCCGCATTGAGATTTCAGCTTCTGTAAGACTCGACGGCGACTGGCTGTTGTAATCCTCCTCCACCTCATTTCATTAGCCAAGAGGACTAAAGCGATTAACAACACACAAGCCAATCTGAAGAAGGAAGAAAAGCACACAAAATGCCTAAAAATACAAGGTGCTTTGAACACATACACTAGACTACCACGCTTTCTCTCTCGCATCTCTGAACCGTCTTTTTGTCAAATCCTAGGATTAGGTGCCATCGAAGAGTGAGAAGTATTACAAATCGATTTTCATAATGGACTAGTGTTCTTCTCTAGATCAAACTTTGGAGCCGGACTCGCTGTGCAGCATAAAAAAATAAATCAACTTAACGTGGAAAACAGTCTCTGCTGGCAGATCGATGTACTGTAGATTGTGGCTTATCGGTTGAAAGGACGTTGTTTTCCAGTATTGTCTGTAACTATAGATTAGTAGACGTCTGATTAGCACTTAGCATGATAATTTCAAACTTTTCCTAAATTGTCCTTGACTCTGTAAGTAGCTCTACTGATGCGCGTAAAAGGCTGTCGGCGGAGCCGAAAAGCCAGGCGTTCTCGTTTTGGCAGGGTAGTTTTTAATATTACTGATCTGAATAATATTGGATTCTGAATGCTTTTAACCACAGAACCAATTGAGTTTAATGTAGTCAATCATAGATTAGCACAAGCCTTTTCATTTTGTCCTTACATTTTGTGCATAGCGGATGTTTTAGTAATAAAGCGATTTAGCAAGAAAGAGTCAAATATCCGTTTTCTTCATTCATACATGTTGCTAATAAATCAGCTCAGGAATTCTAATCTATTTTTTTTTACCTTTATGTGTATAAAACATGTTTTAAATGAACCTGTACTTACTTTCAACATTTAAAACCTTTTTGTGTATATGGAAGGCTAAGAAGAAGAAGTGGCTACCATATTTCTTTATAAGAGCAAACACTTCTAGCTGAATCCAGTTCTGGTCTGACATGTCAAGGGAAATGAGGACGAATAGGTTGAGCTCAGTGTGGGACACAAATCCTGCAACCGTCAACCTGCTCGCTAACTCCAAAGCTAGCCAGAGCCGTCACTTTGCACTTGTGAAATGGTGAACTGTGTGTGTCTGTTTTTACCTTTCTGCTGGTACAACCTTCGGCAAACACTGCTGATTCTCCTGCATGTCTTTATGAAGTAAACAGTTGTAGCCCATGTTGTAGCATCATGAGCTAATACAAATGTGACCAACAACCAAAATAAACGAGAAACTTCATTCTCATGTGTTGCCTGTGTCTCATGTTTTTCAAAGTGAAACACATGCTGTGTGAATGGCCTCTCAACCAGTATAAGAAGGTTCAAGTCGATCTCCTGAGGAAGTGTAACTTTTTTACAAGGTGGTAATTTCATATGAATTTGTATGTTATGATTAATTCGGAAACTTCGAATTTAGAGAATAAATTTGCACAAAGGTCCACTATTAAACATAAGCTTGAGTGGATTCTAAGCAAATCATATGAAAGTGAGTGAGATTTGTACAAATAAGTCACTGATTCACCAGAATGTACAGTGGTTGCAAATTGCCATGAGAGTGTGTTGGTCTTCGCTGATCACCAGGATAGTTTCTGCTGGTCAGGTCCATCTTGTTTGAAGGTTTTGGATTACAAGGGAGATTAATATGCTAACAATTTTACCTATACCTATAAGTGCTAGCATCACAAAACAACATGAAACATCACATCATAAAACAGTTTTTAGTTTTCACTGTTGTGTGCCAAAAAATATATATTGTAAGATAGCGTCTACAACTGCCTCCACTGAGATTATTCCAAAGACCTCCATTCTCTCAGCATTTACAGCGCCGCTCATTGACAGAGGAGTAATTTGAACTCCATGTCCCAGGGGTCCACTCTTTTACTTCCTGCTCCAGGAATAAGCAGCGTATCGATTAGTTATCAGCCAGTAATTGGGCCACGATCTCTCTCTCTCTCTCTCTCTCTCTCTCTCTCTCTCTCTCCACTCTTGCTCTCCTTCTGTCTCCCTCAGAGATGTGTGATGGCCATGAAGAGCAACGGATATCCCCACTGATGCCGATAAATATCCCGCTGAACAAAAGATCCTCCCCAAACAGCTGTTACATCTCACTTGTGACTCCTGTTCAAGCTCTCGTCACATTTGTACACATATCCAAGTTTCAAAACACTGGGACAATGACTAACAATTTTTTGATTATTGAAGTAGAAAAGAGAGCAGTGAAAACAACACAAAACAACAGAAAACTCCAAATGAGTCGATGTTGGTGAACTATAGGACTGGCATTTCTGCAGCTTTAATATCAATGTGAATATTGTAGTGTGCACAACTGCTTTTTGAGCAATTATGACACTTTTTTTTTTTTGCTTTACTGTATGAATGTACAATTAAGTTGCATAGACACTTTTTGACTTATGCAATTCTAGAAAATAAATTAAAAGAAAGTGTTTATATTATGTATATATATATATATATATATATATATATATATATATATATATGGTAAAATAAGAAAATATATGCATAAAAAAGTATGAGTAATAAAATTTTAAATATTTAAAAATGTTAGAGATGACCCATTTCAATTTATATATATATATACATATATATGATTTAAAATAACCCATGTTTCTAATTAATTAGGCAATGGGACGTAGGGTTTTTCTTAAACACACACATTACATCATGTGAACTAGGAGGCTATAAAAAGAGCCTAAATGTCTGTGTGAAATGGCACGAGCATTAAAAAATGTTATGACTGATTTATTCTTAATGTTTATTTATCCAGAGTTGGGATTTAGATATTTTGAGAGCCTGAAAAGGAAATGAGGCAGATAAAACGAGCACATGCATGCGTGAACTCTTCCCAGAATAATCCCCACTGTGAACCAACCAGACGCAACATGCCAAAGGAGCCATTTACCTCCCAGACAAACGACTTTATGAAGCCGCCGCTGCTCCTTGACGCTTCTTTAAAACCATATTCGACAAGGATCTTATTTTGCTGCTCAATATTGCCATCATCAAACCATCAGCTGCTTTAACCAACCTGTTCATCATTTCAACATCACTACAGCATTGCGGTTCAGTAACCCAATTAAAGAGTCATCGGCAACTCTACAGTAGACAACACGAGGTGCTTCAAGATATGGACAGATTCCTTGCACTGAAATCAGATAATCCCATACATTGAAAACCATTGTCCATTTTCTTATTTGGCAATGAGCACTCCATTTTTTGTGATGTTAAGAGTCAACTATTGAGTTTCTGCTTGATGTTCAGGAACTTTCATTGACTGTACTTGCTACCATGTAACTCAACACAAGTTAAATGCCACGTACAGCAGTCAAAATAAAGGTTTGGTGAAAAATTTGGTGCAGAAACTTCACCAAAAAACATCTTATCAAACACATTTACAGTGTATAGGGCTCTTGAGTTGGCTAAAGAGTGAAGGGTAAAAAATATCTTGATGTTAAATTATACAGTTCTATAAAAAAATGTGGTATGTGGTAACCGCTGTAGGCTATTAAATCAATTGTTTAATTATAAGGCACCAGAATTCATTAGCATTCTTCTAGGGGAGGACACCCACATTTTTTGTTTTTCTGCTTCCAATGCCATGACGGAACACACTGTGTGGATGGTTTTCCAATGAACTAGTCCTTAAAGGTTTTCCTACACCACCGGTCTGTAGGACCCCTTTAAGAATCTCTTTAGAAACAGTTACGTTCATAAACCCAGCCCACACGGCTCGACAGAAGTTGATTCAAATATAAATTTCACCAATGCAGTTTATACATACATTTGTCTCCAATTATGCAAGCCCACCATACTGAAAAGACCCTAAATCATCTCTGCAGGTCTTACCTAATCCATAAATAATGGCTTTGTGTATGATTACATCCCGCTGCGTGATATGATTCATATCTAGTATTGTTGCCGCTGTTGTTCACAGTCCTGTCCGCGTTTTAAATGAACGTTCAGATGGCCGATGGGGGAGTATTTGAGGGCTGACACAAATGCATTTGCGGATTGTATATCTCCCCTGTTTATGTGTGCGGTTACAGTCTCACATGCTAGCAGGTGATAGATGGCCGCCACGTGGCCACACATGCTGAGCTCGGCCATGTGTCGACGCAGCGCTTACAAGGGTCTTTACGAGAATATGAATGAGATTTGTGAACTGACTGAACACGTTTGTTCCGTTTATTGTCCAAATGAACAAGATTACACTAATGGTGGGAAGGTAACTGTAATTAAACACTGAAACGTGTCCCTTCGTTAACTTTTAAAGGTCTGGATTGTGGTTATTTAAGTAAGCCTGAAGCTACACAGTGCAATATGAGAATGTTGCGCAAAATTATCAATGAGAAAAAAAAAAATTCTAAAATAGTTACGAATTATTAGGAGACTTAAACCAGCTAAACACCAGCTTAGGAATGTTTAAGAGTTTTGTTTGTTTTCCCTAAAGGTTTTGCTTATCTTCATGTCAATGAAGTGAAATGATGTGTGATGTATATTTACTTGGGATTATTTTAACCATTACAAATGACAGGCTTCACTAAAGACTTGTTTTGATCTGAAAGACTCACCCTCATCTCTGTCTCTGCATATCATCAGTCTCTCTCCACCCTAGACCATATTTCTGCCTCTTTTTGGAATCATTTCCATCTCTCAGAGTCATATCTCAGTATCTAATCTGGAGCAGGTCCAAACTCCTCTGGCCAATCAGGAGCAGCGCTGTAAGAGGAGCTAATGCACTAAAGTGGCTGCCACAACACATACATTTGCTCCATAAAAAAACACTAGAGGATCCACAGAGCAGATGCAAGAGTGCCGAAACCCAAGAGCTCCACTGGCTTCGCCTTCAGGGATTATGAGGTTCTCTCTCACACACACACACACACACACACACACACACGGAGAGAGAGAGAGAAAGAGAGAGAGAGAGAGAGAGAGAGAGAGAGAGAGGTTGGACGGAACCCAAACATCAGTCGTTCATGTTCAGACATCAGAGTGTATCTGTCCTAACCATCTGCAGTGTGTGTGTGTGTGTGTGTGTGTGTGTGTGTGTGTGTGTGTGTGTGCGTGTGTGTGTGTGTGTGTGTGTGTGTGTGTGTGTGTGTCTGAGTGAGTGTGAATGATTTAGTGTAGGCATGGCTGTGTGTAGTTCGGCTTGCTGAAACTAGAACCTACTGTTGCTGATTTATATCAATCAACATCTGTGGGAATTCACTATATATATATATGTATATATATAATCTAATATATATGTATATATATAAATCTAGTCCATGAAGTTTCAGGGTAAGAAAGCAAAATTACATGTAATAATGTACAACAACAACAACAACATAATAATAATAATAATAATAATAATAATAATAATAATAATAATGATTAATTACTCTTAAAAGTTTGCAGGTCAAGTTTGTTACATATCATGTCATGCAGAGACTTGCTGGAAAATGTTGGACTTCAGAATGCCGTTGATTTTCGACTAAACCTTTAACATATTCAAAATAAGTTCCTCTATAAAATAAAATCAGCTCTCTGAATAAATTACTGATGGCAGCTGTTGCCTAACTCTTGGCAGAGTGCTGTGATATAAACCACAACCTGACAATGCTCACACGTGCATGAACAATTCCGAGCTTTTATCTGACAAAAAGATTTTGGATTTTTATAAGGATGTGATAAAGAGCAAAATCATAACATGTAGGCCAGCTCTTAAGTCTGTTTCACTGGGGAGATATTGTGAGTGATTGATGCTGCATGTGTGTGCAAGTATTTCGAGTGTGTGTGTGTGTGTGTGTGTGTGTGTGTGTGTGTGTGTGTGTGTGTGTGTGTGTGTGTGTGTGTGTAAGCCGCTCTGGAACTCACCTACACGTTGTATGGTCTGAATGGGACGGGCCTTTCTGGTTCTTTCCTGTAGCGCTGCCTCATAATGCGCTATTGTGTTTGGGTCAGCTAAGCTTGAGCATGAGCCGAGTGTGAGTCAAACACAGGCTTTGTGAGTCCAGCTTGGACATCGGCCATGTGGAAAAAGGCTGGTTTTCCTGGCATCTTTGCTCTTTTTGGTGGTAATAAAACATTCAATAATGTGAACTCTCCTCTGTTCAAACCTCAGTGGATCTTTGTACCACCTCTTCTTATCAAGAACCATTTATGGCTTTATGTGCTTCTTGAGTCTCTGTATGGTTTTCTGAAAAACCATTTGAAAAGGTTCCAATACATTTTTAAAGGTATTAGCATTGTATATACACTAGGAGAGAGAGAGAGAGAGAAAAAAATTAAAACAGCAGCTGTGGTTCCCAAACCTTTACCTAGATGAATATAATAGCTTAGAATCCTGCAGAAAAAAGATTAACAGGTGTTTACTATGTCACTTTTACAGTCCTTTACCAGCATTACACTTTAAAGGTGTCATATGATGCAATTTCATGTTTTCCTTTCTATGCATAAAGAAGATCTGTAAAGTTGCAATAAAACGTGGTGCCCGTAAAGCGACTTGTTCGGTTTACTTAGTTTTGTCATGGCCATGACATAATAACTTGTGGGAACGTGATAATATGTCATGGCCACAAGATATTAATTTGTGGGAAAATCATATTAACTTGTGGGAACGTCATATTTTGTCGTGGCCATGAGATCATTTTGTCGAGGTAACGACATCCTTAATATAAAAAGTTTTTATATTTTATTATGCACTTTATGTAATATTTATTTATTTATTTTACAGCCCGGTAGCCAAGCATATGGTTAATATAATAATTTCTTAATTCAAAATAAAATATTAATGATTCCATCTCTGATAATCTCGGGTTGCTATGGTCCGGCAGGTTTGTTTACGCATTAAACTCGTGGCCACAAGAAAAACATGTCGTTCCCTCAACATAAGAAGTCGTGGCCATGAGAAATGGATGTTGTTCCCTCAACATAGCATCTCGAGGCCACGACATAAGGATGTTAATATGACGTTCCCACAAATTAATATCTCGTGGCCACGACAAAACTAAGTAAACCGAACAAGTCACTTTACGGGCACCGTAATAAAGTCTCAAATCCAAAGAGATATTCTTTATCAAAGTTAAGATTCTGCCACGCCCCCTAAAACGGCTCATTCAAACACGCCCCACATGTCGACGTCAAAGCCAATCAATGTATGGTGACGATTAAGAGGCCATGATGGTCAGGACATTATTAACTGTCTTTACATTTATCTTGAAAGATGAAGCTTGCGATTATGGAAAGGGGCGTTACATTTCCAATGAGTGTTTGTGGTGTTCAGCCAATCACAATGCACTGGGTCAGTTGGCCAATCAGAGCAGACTGTGCTTGTCAGAAAGAGGGACTTGGTAGAAAACTACGCGTAGAAAACTACGAGGAGGGGCATAGAGGATCTACAATAAAAAAATCTTTCAAAAAAAAAGCATCATACCTTTTAAAACCTTTACATGACAGAGCAATAAAATAAATAGAATAGGCTGGAATATTCCTGGGAGAGTTTAATGAGGAGAATTTGAGATAATGTTAAATCTCTTTTGAAATGCTATGTTAGATTACTTGTGTCTTCTCTCCAGGAGAAGAAGCAAAGACTAAGCAGAGGTCTCCATTTTGTCTCACTGCAGTCTAGGAGACATAACTGGGATATTAAAGACATCTCATTTCTGATTTTTTTTTTTTTTTTACTACAGGAGAATACAAATGAGCTGTTTTCAAACCACAAACATAAAAAAGTCCCTAGGTTTCAGAAACCATGAGAAACCCTGCGACAGATCAAGCATGCGTCTCTGTCGGCATCTCAGCCCAGCTCTAGCCATGATGACCTGGCTATGCCTGCTGTCAGCGGCCCCTCTCACTTAGCAGACTAATTAGCAGAAGAGAGTGGATTTATGGCTAGCGAGGGATGATGCAGTGTGTGAGGTGTCCTGTAGCCATAACGGGGCGACGGTGACAGGGTCAGAGCCGAAGATATTGCCTCTCTCCTGCTCTCTAATAGCTCAGGTGGGAGATGCTTATTAATGAGCATCTCTGTGGCGATGCGTGGCACATAAATAACAGAGCAGGGCACATTGCTTCCCATCTCCACCAAATGAATCATCAGCACGTTCTTTCCCACGCTAACACTAAGGAGTTTTATATGAGTGGGTCACGGTTAACACAATGAGTAAACTAAATAATAACAGTGTGAGTAATAAGAAATATTAGACTGTGGGGTAGCGCGCAAACCTTTCACCTGAGTGTTTAACTTCAGCACGTAACTCATACTGCACATGAATGATGTCTCAAAACACTCGGTTTGCTAAAGAAAGGTGTGCTACTGCTTTTCTTAGTGATCAAGCTTACAATTCTTGCCTGGCAGAAGATAAAACAGGTGAAAATCTTCTACAAACATGCTACCTTAAGAGTGCACCATACATAAAGTGCACACCACTCACATATTTGACTTATAATTAATTCCAAAAGGCAGGCGTACACGGTGCGAATATGATACGAGCTGTTTCATACACATACAGGTTCTTATTCAGCAACAGGAAACTGGGACGTCTGGTACCCTAGTGTGCGTGTGTGTGTGTGTGTGTGTGTGTGTCGAGTCAAGTCACCTTTATTTATATAGCGCTTTAAACAAAATACATTGCATCAAAGCATCAATAATGCAAAATGATAGTTAAAGGCAGCTCATCATTGAATTCAGTTTTGTCATCTCTGTTCAGTTTAAATAGTGTCTGTGCATTTATTTGCAATCAAGTCAACGATATCGCTGTAGATGAAGTGACCCCAACTAAGCAAGCCAGAGGCGACAGCGGCAAGGAACCGAAACTCCATCGGTGACAGAATGGAGAAAAAAACCTTGGGATAAACCAGGCTCAGTTGGGGGGGCTAGTTCTCCTCTGACCAAACGAAACCAGTAGTTCAATTCCAGACTGCAGCAAAGTCAGATTGTGCAGAAGAATCATCTGTTTCCTGTGGTCTTGTCCTGGTGGTCCTCTGAGACAAGGTCTTTACAGGGGATCTGTATCTG
This sequence comes from Carassius gibelio, assembly GCF_023724105.1. NCBI lineage: Eukaryota > Metazoa > Chordata > Actinopteri > Cypriniformes > Cyprinidae > Carassius > Carassius gibelio. The sequence goes on along the minus strand of NC_068395.1, from coordinate 16,140,807 downwards.
GGGCTCTAGTTGTCCTGGTCTCCGCTGTCTTTCAGGGCAGTAGAGGTCCTCACTAGGTGCTGATCCACCATCTGGTCTGGATACGTACTGGATCCGGGTGACTGCAGTGACCCTCTGATCTGGATATAGACTGGATCCGGTGGCTACGGTGACCTCGGAACAAGAGAGAAACAGACAAATATTAGCGTAGATGCCATTCTTCTAATGATGTAGAAAGTACGGTGTTATGTGAAGTGTTTGCGGTTCCGGTTTACCTAATTAATGCAGCCTAAAAATCCTTTAACGGATTTGGATATTAAAAGCATATTAGTATGTTATGTGTATGCCAGGTTAAAGAGATGGGTCTTTAATCTAGATTTAAACTGCAAGAGTGTGTCTGCCTCTCGAACAATGTTAGGTAGGCTATTCCAGAGTTTAGGCGCCAAATAGGAAAAAGATCTGCCGCACGCAGTTGATTTTGATATTCTAGGTATTATCAAATTGCCTGAGTTTTGAGAACGTAGCGGACGTAGAGGAGTATAATGTAACATGAGCTCATTCAAATACTGAGGTGCTAAACCATTCAGGCTTTATAAGTAATAAGCAATATTTTAAAATCTATACGATGTTTGATAGGGAGCCAGTGCAGTGTGGACAGGACCGGGCTAATATGGTCATACTTCCTGGTTCTAGTAAGAACTCTTGCTGCTGCATTTTGGACTAGCTGTAGTTTGTTTACTAAGCGTGGAGAACAACCACCCAATAAAGCATTATAATAATCTAACCTTGAAGTCATAAATGCATGGATTAACATTTCTGCATTTGACATTGAGAGCATAGGCCGTAATTTAGATATATTTTTGAGATGGAAAAATGCAGTTTTACAAATGCTAGAAGCGTGGCTTTCTAAGGAAAGATTGCGATCAAATAGCACACCTAGGTTCCTAACTGATGACGAAGAATTGACAGAGCAACCATCAAGTCTTAGACAGTGTTCTAGGTTATTACATGCAGAGTTTTTAGGTCCTATAATTAGGACCTCTGTGTTTTTAGAATTTAGCAGTAAGAAATTACTCTTCATCCAGTTTTTTATATCGACTATGCATTCTATTAGTTTTTAAAATTGGTGTGTTTCTTCGGGCCGCAAAGAAATATAGAGCTGAGTATCATCAGCATAACAGTGAAAGCTAACACCATGTTCCCTGTTGATATCTCCAAAGGGTAAAATATAAAGCATGAAGAGTAGTGACCCTAGTACTGAGCCTTGTGGTATTCCATACTGCACTTGTGATCGATATGATACATCTTCATTCACTGCTATGAATTGATGGGGGTCATATAAGTATGATTTAAACCATGCTACTGCACTTCCATTGATGCCAACAAAGTGTTCAAGTCTATGCAAAAGAATGTTGTGGTCAATTGTGTCAAATGCATCACTAAGATCCAATAGAACTAATAAAGAGATACAACCACGATCAGATGATAACAGCAGGTCATTTGTAACTCTAAGGAGAGCAGTCTCAGTTCTATGATATGGTCTAAATCCGAGCATATACACGATTTCCACACGATTGAAAAAATTGTATGCGAACTCATACAACAGCAAAAAATGCACCGTGTACACCCATCTTAATAGAGTTTGGTATTAGCATGATGCTAAGTTAACTGTATGACATTGTATTAAGCATAAAATTATTTATCAGTCACTTTCATTTTATTGTAATAGTGTTTGATGTTACCATATTCCTAAGCTATCTGTGTGACAATAATAAACATAAAAATACATATCAGTTACTTTCAGTTGAGACCAATAGAGATGGGGAATTGGGAGTGGGGTTGGGGACAATCCAATGCTCAAGTCAGAAATGACAAGGAGGCAGATTTCCGCAATAGTCAATAGTCAAAGTCAATGGAGTGCATTGGATTGTTTGATTTTAGCTTATTCCAATACTGTTTTACGTTAGCTTGCTGCTAAGCTAATTGTTTGATCCTCTGTTAAGCCCAAAGTAGACTTCAGATTTTATGTGTATGCGAAGCACCACACAATTTTTTGGGGTTGCTCATGCAAATTTGAATTCTTTTTGCATAGATCAGTTGTTCCACAAAGTGGTGACACTGGCTCAGGCTGCTGATTCGCAGACAAAACAACAGCAACAACAAAATAGCGGAAACTAAACTACAGATTTATTAGAGTTGCAACTTTGTTTTAAAAGATTACAAATACATTTTTATCATTCATAACTTGGACACCGGGCAGGGCTTTCTAGAGCACACGTGTCAATCGGCTGTGTTCGCGCATTCTATCAAACTGAGTACTCTTTGAAAGGCTACCTATTTCACTGAACGCATGTGTTAATGTACAAAAACAAAGCATGCTTTGGGCTTCAAGCATAAAAATGCATAGGCCCAACACTCACTTACAACTGATTCCAATGGTGTTTGCTGTTAGCATGTTGCTAAACTAAATGTTTGACACAGGAATAAATATAAAAATACATAACAGACAATTACAACTGAATCCTAATAGAGCACTGTACAATGCTAAGCTAACTGTGTGATACTCTGTTAACCCTCTGGAGTCTAAGGGTATTTTTGGGGCCTGGATAAGTTTTGTCATGCCCTGATATTTGTGCTTTTTTCAGTTTCTTATAAATATCTAAATGGGTAAAGTCTAATATCACTGTAATCAGCACAAACTGGGCTATAATAATATGTGGAATGCATGCATGTACATGATTGTATTTTTGAGAAAAAAAAAAAAAAGCTTGGTAATGCATGGTTAGTGGAAACCTAAAAATGTTAAATCACTTGAATAAGGCCATAAAACACATACATAACATTGGTTCCCGGGACTGTTGAGAACTGGAGCTTGTAGCCTAAAATGTTTCTTTCTAAATTATGTGAAAATCATCTTGTTTACTCATTCACAGAAAACAATATATTGATTTAAATTTTCTAAGACACTTTTTGTTGGTAAAAGTCATATGCGAGTAGGCGTCAACTATCATGAAAATCATTGTTATTTACACCTGAGAAGACGAAGACCTGAGACATAATGAGCCTCTCAGTCAGCTGTGCCACTGTGAGGGAGGACTTACAAGAAAGAATGTGAGAATAAAATAAATCTATATAATTTTATGTTTGCAGTTTATTAAGAATATATTTAATTATCCCACAACATAATTTAATATCCACTTGGGGGAGCAGTTAAACAGTTTATTAGGAACAATCAAAGCTGACTTTCAAACAAATTTTTTGGCATCCTTACTCTAGTCACACAATCCTTCAGAAATCCTTTTAACAATCTTATTTTCTACCAAAAACCATTTATTATCATCATCATCATCATTATTATTATTATTAATGTTGAAAAGAGCTGAGAATATTTTTCAGGTTTTTTATTGGGGGGGGGGATAAATTGAAAGAACTGCATTGTTTTTACATTTGTTAGAGTTGTCTCTATTTGACACATTTCTATTATTTACATCAAGCTTTTGAATGGTATAGTATTGTATACTGTTATTGAAACTTCATAATGTTTCACTTGATTACACATTTAGTCAGGAATTATAGTTTGGAAAAAGTATTTGGAAAAAGTCTAATTAGTAAAATGTTTACACGTTATGTGAAAACTAGTACAAGTAAATAAAAAGAGACTTACTCATGTTTATGATCTCTGTTAATGAGCTACCTCTATAGTCTATTGTGGTCTTTGAGAGAAAGTCCCTCGGAGCAGCAGGAGAAGGAATTTCAGGATGGTCCATGGTGGCAAAAGAAAAAAACACAAAATTAAAAAAATAATAATAATAATGCTGATGTTGAGGAAACGCACACAAAGACTAAGGTAATACACACAAGAGTTTAATTAGAGTCCAAGAAGGTGATAATTCATAGATCCAAGGGAACACATAGCAAAACAATATCAAACATCACAATACAATAACCAGCAAAGACTGAACAGAAACAGGGAGTACTTATACAAAAGCAAAAGAGGGACTAATGACTAAATAAACAGGACAAAGGTGAACTGAATAAACTAATCAAGGAAATTAATCAGACATGAGGGAAAACTACAGGTCGAACAGGGAAGACAAGGAAAGACACAGACTGTGACCATTGCTTAGCTAATTATGTGACATGCTTTTAGAAAGCATTATAGTTTGCTGTTTGCATGTTGCTAAGATAACTGTGTCACACACTGATAAACAAAAATACATACTGGTCATAAAATCCATAGGTCTAGCAATCACTTACAATCTGACATTGTTTGGGATTAGCATGTTGCTAAGCTAACTGTGTGACACTAAAAACAACACAATTTTTATTTCATTTTTTCAGTATTAAATGAAATAAAAATATATATTGTAGGCAACACATTACAATGACATTCTATTTGTTAACGTTAGTGAACTAATAATTAAACAAAATTATGAAGTACTGTATTTATTAATCTTGATGTTTTTTTTTTTTATTTACTAAAAGAAATATAAAATCAAATGTTGTATCTGTTAATAGTATTTAATAGACCAGAGAAAACATGGTCTATCAATGAACAGTTGTATGTTTATTAACTAAAATTATAAAAGGCTAATAGATACTTTAACAAATGTTTTGCTCATTGTTAGTTAAGGCTTTAAGTAATGTTCACTAATGGGACCTTATATTGCCAAATCTTGCCAATAAATATAACTTATTTTATTTCTTGTAACTCGTCTGCCATCTTGGATGTATTGACACTATTGACATTTGCGATAACTGACAATGCGATAGATAGGTAACTCCTAAACAATTATTATGAATGATTCTCATGCTGCAAGTGTAAAACATGGATTACACCAGGTATAACTCAGTTTTAAATGAAAGCAAATGTGATCAGTTTACATACAATCCATGAGCGCAAGTCGTTCAGGCTTCGTCTAAGTGCAATAAACGCATGTGTAGTAAAGTGTTCATGGAGAGAGAGAGAGAGAGAGAGAGAGAGAGAGAGAGAGAGGTGTGATGATAAATATGTCTGCAGATGAAATGAGAGTGCGTTAAAGTCCAGGAAATTAACTCTAAAACGCAACAAGCTGCTGCTCAATTACGGCACTTTGTTTCCATGAGTTGAAGCTGATGTTAATCTGCATTTTTTTGTTTTTTTATTCCCTTCATAAAACATTGCACTGAGGGATGCCACAGTGAACGCCAACCTGGTAATAGCTTTTATGTCGCCTTCATTCTATTACAAAAAGATACAACACTTAGTTAAAAAAAAAAATCCCTATGGAGAAACATTTCATTTTTCCATAGCTGGTAATTAAATGTTCCTCAAATGAGTTCATTGAAATCATGGCGTTCATTTGTGCTAAGCTTGGGATTTAATAGACTTTGTTAAACAGGGATTGTGAGTGAATATTAAGCTAGTCACCCACTGGGATTGTATAATGAATGAATGTCGCCATAATCCTGATAATGGTGGATTTCTTTCCATTCAATAGCTTTATTAAAGTTCAGTGGAGGATGTTTATGTCTAGCACAGCTATCACGATGAGACTGAAACAGATCTTCTATCCAATTAACCTATCCATATCTTCAAAATATCCAAGGTTTAGAAGCAAAAATCTGGGTTACAGTGTGCCACATGAGTGAATGCGTCCAATCTGTTCAAATGTTTCAGATGTATGGCTACAACTCATAAACATCAGTGTCGGAGATAATGCATTACAAGTAATGTGAGTAACGTAATCAGATTCCTTTTTTTTTCAAGTTACTAGTAAATTAACATCACTTTTAATTTTACAACAATATATCTGAGTTACTTTTTCAAATAATTAAGTTACCTTGTTTTCTCACTTATTGACTGATTGCTTTCCTGTCCCTATGTTGAGAGAAACTGGGAGTGAGATGCAGAGGAAGAAGTTTATTATTATTATTTTTTTTTTATTAAAAACCAAATAAGCAATCCCAGCTCAGGTAACAAAAAGCAACACTTAAGTAAATTAATGCATTACTTTCCATAAAAAGCAACTTAACTAATGCAATGGAGTAACACCATAAAAAAAAAAATACATAAAACATTTTAAAAGCAATCCATATCCATATTTAAGTGGCTTAATCAAAGTCTTCTGAAAAAAAAAAAAAAAACATGATTGTATATTATTATCAGAATCAGAATCAGCTTTATTGTCAGGTATGTTTACAAATATGAGGAATTTGTTTTCGTGACAGAAGCTCCGCAGTGCAACAGAATGACACCGACAGAACATAAAACACATAATAAAAGAATAAAAAACACAAATAAGTCGTTAAGGAATGACAATATACAAATTGACAATTGTATGGCAGATATATTACAAAAAGCAGTTGTGTATGCACAGGTAAATTATGTGCAAATTGTATGTACTAAGCATGTGTGTTAGATAAATAAGTGTATGTGTATATATATATAAATAGTGTAGTGTGTTCCACCTTATAAAACTATTCATTCATAAGAATGTCTTTCTGTGATTTTGAAGCATGCAAAGCATTTCCATGGACTTTCAATGGATGGGCAGAAATGATGAGAGAACATATCTTAACATAGAAATATATTTTAGTCAGTGTTACGAAGATGAATGCAAGTGTAATGGGTTTGGAACAAGTAATGATAAAATGATGAGAGAATTAACCTTTGACATGACTTCAGTGGGAAAAATAAATCTCTTCTGTGTAAAGTTTCCAACCCGATCTCACGGCAATTCGTACATTTTTCACAAGGTGGCTTATTCGTACGACCACACTCGTACAAATTCATACAATTGTTGCCAAATCGTACGTGTTTTATGAGTTGCACAATTCGTATGAATTTGTACGAATGACCTACACCTAACCCCGCCCCTAAACCTAACCTCACTGGGGTCGTATATACAATCACACGAGTGAGATCGTACAAATTCGTACGAATAAGCCACCTCGTAAAATACGTAAGGAATTAGTCGTGAGATAGCGCTGAAAGTTTCACCCAGGTTTACAATGTTTGCATGACAACAGATCATAAACCCTAAAACTATTGTAAAACTGATTATCGAAGGAGATTTACAGCTCAAATAATACACATGTTTCAACAGAAGAATTAAAGCAAGTGCTTTTGTAAAACTATAAACTTGATATAATATGTGACCCTGGACCACAAACCAGTATTAAGTCGGTGGTGTATATGTGTAGCAATAGCTAAAAAAAAACATTGTATGGGTCAAATTATAGATTTTTCTTAAAAAATCATTAGGATATTAAGTAAAGATCATGTTCCAAGCAGATATTTACTAACGTATATATATATATATATATATCAAAACACATTTTTGATAAGTAATATGCATTGCTAATAATTAATTTGAACAACTTTGATTTTCTCAGTATTTGGATTGTTTTCCCTCAGATTCCAGATTTTCAAATAGTTGTATCTCGGATAAATATTGTCCTCCTAATAAATCATACATCAATGGAAAGTTTATTTAAGACGTATAAATCTCAATTTCGAAAAATGTACACTTAAGACTGGTTTTGTGGTCCAGGGTCACATAGGGCCCCATCACTTCTATTGTCTCTGCTATTTATTTAGTTAGTTAGTAATGTAGTCAACTGAGCTTTACTTCTCTTGATCCCAGAATATTATCTGAACTATAGTGCATCATCTGAGATGTGTGATAAAGTAAATAATAAAAATGAATATAGTGTAGTTCATTAACTATATATAATTTGTTATTAAAGGTATTTGCTTTCACTTTTATTGATCAGACACAATCCCACCGCATTACAGAGTGCACTAATATCGACTGCTGTTTAAATATGAATTAGCTTCTAAAAGGCTTCTGAGGCTGTAGAATAGGATGAAGCCGTTTTCACATCTTCAGTTCAGACGGAATATAATCATCTTCCTGGATTGGGAATCTGAGCAAGGACATCACCGCTTCAATGTAAAGATGTGCAGGTTTTGAAGGCCCACTGACGTCCGGGGGGTTCCCGGCTCACACAGAAACAAATCGCAAGCTCTCGCTCACCGCTGAGGCCATTGCTCAAAACAATGGGAGGACTCAGTAATGGTTACAATAATTAAATGTGTGTGGATGAACTGTAAATCATACAGCCAGTTATTTTTAAACAATATTCATCAATATTCTCAAGGGGGGTGAATTCAGAAAGGTCATGCAATCTCTCCTTAACAAAGACCTTGGTAATGTGCTCATATGAACATGAAGAGCAGGAAATGGGATATGATGAATCTTAGTAGATTAGAGGAGGACTGTCCTCTCTCTCTCTCTCTCTCTCTCATTGATCAGAAGGGTCTCCCGCCCCCACAGCAATCACTTCTACTCATGAAACACTTTGAAAGAAACCAAATGCTCTAGAAATGTAAAAAAAACAAGATTATTTTCATTAAAATGTGTCCACAATTACATAAATGATTACACAATAATACAGAAATTAACCAGATTTAAGTCCAAAATAACATTTAACATATATATATATTTTTTTATATGTCCATACAGTTTTTTATCTTTTTAATGTTTAAGTTAACCAGTTCTGGTTAAAGTTTATTTTAAGATGCCCGTGTTACAGTGTAATTATACAAAAAAGTATTGCACTTGCACTCTTCCAGTTATTAAAAATTTACGTTCAGTTTCATGAAACCTGTCAAAAACATGATTATATTTTGGATATTATGCCTTTAATAACTCTGAGTTTAGTTAAAGAAAAAAGATTTAATAAAAACTGAAAACAGACAGAAACACACACCAATTGAATATAATAAAACACAATTTACATGATGTATTACACAAGTGAAATGAATGAATCCTTAAGTCAACCTCGGACAGTAAAACCTAGTAAACAGTTCTTTCATCAGGTGATGTATACACACGGTCGAATTATAAATCACAACAGCACATAAAGTCTCAATCTCATTTGTTTTGTTCATGTAAACAGTACGGTGGGCTTCACCCCATAGCATGAGCAGAATATTAATATTTCATGTCTTCAGTGTTAGCTGTGAGTTGCAATCAGCAGATGCGTGCATTTCTTCTGTAGCGCACTAATTTGTGATCATATGTTAAATCGATATACCACTGCTGTGATGTTAAAATGACTGAAAACATTGTGGGACAAGTATTTTACATCAAGGCAATGCTAACTATATTACCTCTGCTCTAAAGAAGCAGAAATAGAAATGAAGTAAAGTATATTTTTTCATATCTGGGACTCTTTATTTCTCTTGATTGTTGAGCAGTTATACACAGTCAGAAGGGACATAAATTCAATATTTATTCAGCGTTTTGAACGGCCTCCGAAGGCTTTTGTTGGGTGATCTAATTAATGAAATGATATGTTGATTTTCTAAGTTTGGGTCCCCGAGAACAGTCACTGAGACTAAGAGAATACTGACTTCCTTTTGGGACTCTAGGCTTGTATTTATTTTTATTTTTACGCCGGCGGCTTTGTAGTTTGCGTGGCTTCCTGGCGTGGCTTTTCCACAGAGAGCTCGGCCACATTTCAATATCTCCTGTGAGAATCGTCTTCTTTATTGTCTGCTCTCATGAGCTAACGCTGCTCTAGGAGAGAAATCCTGTTTATTAAGAAAGCCTCCAGCAATGAGAGCCGTTTCTGAGCACTTACAGAGATACACGTGTAGTGCTTGTGCACGCACTCTATTTAACAGCAGAACACAGAAGTATAACAAGCAATACTTTTCATAATGTGCTCATGTTATATATTACATGCTATTATAATTAATTACAATAATAAATGTAACAAGAACAATGTGTAATTACAAGCTGCTCAAATTAATAATGATTAATTACATGTTGAAACAGTAATGGGAAATGTGGCCACATCATTAAAGAAAAGGAAATATACACTAGTGGCATGATGCACATCAACCAATGATAAAAAAAAAAGAAAGAAACAAAATTATATACATTAATACATCCTTAATACGATCATTTGGTTACTACTTATGCACTTAATGTACATTAAGTGAACATTAAATCTACTGATGTGTCATCATAAAAGTGCTCCCCAGTGCAGTTAAAAATCTAACCGTGACAGTGATCTGACACTCCGCTAATGGACAGACGCGGTTCGGCTCAGCCGAGAGGGGGCGCTGTTGAGTTTTCAAACCGCGTGTCCCCTCGCATGTACGGGCATCCCGGCCACGTTTTGCGGGACAGTGGAGAAGAAAAAAAAAATCGAATAAATTAATATATTCACATTAAAACAACAAAGACGCTTACTCAGTGGAAACCATATGGTAATTTTAACTGCATTAGTAGTTACATCTGTCACTTATAGGCTATATTCGTCATGTATTTTTTCTCCCTCCAATATGTCTGAAAAAATATTAATAATTGCCTTATATTAAATATTTTAATTGGATACCTTAAGCGATGAGGTAATTAAAACATTACTTAATATGGTATATAAGTGGTTTCTTATAAGAAATTTCAATAATATTGTTGTTTAAACTAGCATCGTTTTCGTATAGTTACAATAACTGATCTTTTTAAGGTTATTGATATCACTTAAATAAATCATTGTGATCAATGCATAGTTAGATCGCTTTATTTTAAACAACAGGCAATGTGGGGAAAAAATGCAATGAAAGAAAAGATGTGCAAAAGCATTACCTGCTTTAAATGAGAAAATTAAAAAAAAAAAAAATCACTGTCCATAAAGAGTTAAAGTCGTCGTTTAGCTCTCTGTCAGTTCTGACAGTTCGGGAAACTTTTGTTTCTTCTCTAGTATGTAAATTGACCCTCGGATTCAGCGAGCCTATTGGCTACGAGTCCGAGTCAATTTCGTATTTCAAACCTGACGTCAGGGCGGCTATAAAACTCAGCATTGCTTTTATACTCCTATGCTCGGTGATCCTTTAAAAACTCTAGAACAAGCCCGGAGTACTTTTTTTTTTTCCAGCCAAGCAATCCAGTTGCCAGTCACATACATGTTACGGTCTTCATTTCAACGAAACTATTGAGAGAGAGAGGGAAAAAAAAGCCATGCAGTGTTAAATGTTTGCGGCTCAAACGCGTCGACACTCGCGTACAAAGAGAGAAGAGCTAGAGACGCGCGCGCTCCTGCGTCTGTGCGCGAGAGGCGAAAACGCGTCAATTTAAAAAATAAATAAATAAATCGGCGCTCGCGAAGCCTTTTCTTTGCTTTTGAAGAATTAAATAAAGAAATCAAGCTGGCTCACGCTGTCTCGAACCCGACCAGTTTGACAGCTGCTCTTCACCCCCTTTGGAGGACTGTCAACAGCAAAAGGATGGCATCAGAACTGGCAATGAGCAGCTCCGACCTGCCCACCAGTCCCCTGGCCATGGAATATGTTAATGACTTCGATCTGATGAAGTTTGAAGTGAAAAAGGAGCCGGTGGAGCCCGATCGCAGCATCAGCCAGTGCAGCCGCCTGATCGCCGGGGGATCCCTGTCTTCCACCCCGATGAGCACGCCTTGCAGCTCGGTTCCCCCTTCCCCAAGCTTCTCGGCGCCCAGTCCGGGCTCCGGGAGCGAGCAGAAGGCGCACCTGGAGGATTTCTACTGGATGACCGGCTACCAACAGCAGCTCAACCCAGAGGCTTTGGGCTTCAGCCCCGAGGACGCGGTGGAGGCGCTGATCAACAGCAGTCACCAGCTCCAGAGCTTCGACGGATATGCTAGAGGGCAGCAGTTCAGCAGCGCAGCCGGGGCGGGAGGCGCCATGGCCGGCGAGGAGATGGGATCCGCCGCCGCGGTGGTCTCCGCGGTCATCGCGGCCGCCGCAGCCCAGAACGGGACACCCCACCACCACCACCATCACCACCACCACCCGGGCGGCCACCATCCGACGCCCGGGATGCAGTCCAACGGCAACTCCGCCAGCCACCAGCACATGCACCTGGACGACCGCTTCTCGGACGAGCAGCTGGTGACCATGTCCGTGCGCGAGCTCAACCGACACCTCCGGGGGGTCAGCAAAGAGGAGGTGATCCGGCTCAAACAGAAGAGGAGAACCCTCAAAAACAGAGGCTATGCCCAGTCGTGTCGCTACAAGCGGGTGCAGCAGAGGCACGTCCTGGAGGGCGAGAAGACCCAGCTGCTGCAGCAGGTGGACCACCTCAAGCAGGAGATCTCCAGACTGGCGCGCGAGAGGGACGCGTACAAGGAGAAGTACGAGAAGCTCATCAGCAGCGGCTTCAGAGAAAACGGCTCGAGCAGCGACAACAACCCGTCGTCCCCGGAGTTTTTCATGTGAGTTTACCGGCACTTCATAGAGCAGCGGTGTGCGAAAGTTGTGTTGGATTGGGCGCGCGCGGGGCAGATGTTTCCTCTCACTTTTTTTTTTTTTTTTTTTTTTTTTGCAAAATTTAGAAACATTTAAACCAGTACAAAGAACTTTAGAGTTCAGCCCACGTAACTTTCGCGCTCCGCTTTTGGACAATATTAAGACATTTTCCATCGCTGAGTTGTTATCATTTTATGTAATATGTGAACGTTTACCACTTTCATTCGATGCTTCATCATGTCTACGCCTCGTGTTGCGTAAGTTTTAAGTTCACATTTTTTGTTGTAAAGTTCAAGTGCCACATGCTGGTTACATGAGGGCACTGTACACGGAGAAGTGTCTGAACAGACTCATTCCCCTCATAAACTGAGTTAGACTGACTGTGTTTCATCACATGTTGTGTTGTTGTGAAGAACTCACTCAGTTCTCTATTTATTTGTGTATCGTCTACACATGCTGGTCATGTGTCATGTTTCTTTTTCCTGAACGAACTGAGTTGAAATGCTCCGATTTACATTTATTTTCTCATTGTCTGGTCCTGTCCACTTTTTTGAGGACTCTAATCAAAAAAAGTGACATCTTTTCATCCTTTACATGAAACATCGCCTCCATTATTCTTGCGACAAACTCCTGTCATTTGTGTACAGCAATTTTAATGATAAAACATATATGTTTTGGCAAGAAGAGTGATTCTGTATGAGTATCCTTTTTTATGTTTCGGACGAAGATGCATTATTAAACCCCTGAAACAATTGTAACTTATCTCTCAGTGTGATACACTTAAGACTGTGAAAGATGTGCAATTTGACAAATATTGCCTGACCATAAAATACGGTAAAACAAGCGAACTGTTCAAGGGACTCAAGTGTTTCTAAATGATTCTCGTTAAAGAGAGGAATATTGTAGCCTATCAGTGAAGACTGAAGAGTCAGGCTTGGCACGCGCTCGAAACACTGCACCCGAAAATTGAGCATTTTCAAATAGAAATCAAATGAATACATGATAAAGCCTAATATTGAAATATCTCGGAGCTCGCTGCCTTAAAACATTTACTTGCATCAGGTGGGAAAAAAAAAGACCTTTCAGAAAATTTAACAGTCCCAGCTTATACTTGTGCTACTCTTAATACACCGTTTTAATATTTGATATCGATTAATTGACACATAATGACTGTACAAACTGGAGCAGTATATAGTTCATCAATAAATGTTAAATATTGAAAATCACATGCCCTCGTGTTATTTATTAGAGTAGGCTACGTCTAAAATATGAGACTCCTTCTAAACACAGCATTTAATATCACATGCTGATTGGACAATTAAATAGGCATTTTATTTTATTTTTATATATTTTTTAATGTCTGATGGTTTGGAGGAAAGTTCACAGTTTCACTTGTTGCCGCGAGACAGTTCGCTCGAGTTTGAGTAAATGTTCTCTTATTAAATCGGATTTGCTTAAATTTTAATTGAGATAAAATAACATATAGCAGATCAAATTAATTTTATTTGAAAAAAAACAACAACATAATATTGTATACAGCAACATTACAAAATGCGCTCGGGTTTGACCTGCACGCGCTGTGTGAGTTTATATTAGAATAGTTCAATAATTTACTAAATACATTTAAATAATATTTTAAAAAATAATTCACAAGCAAAAACGTATATTTAAATAGCCCTTGATTTCAGGAGCGAAAGACCTCCCTTTTCCACCCTTTCCCTTTTTAAAATTGATTTCTGTCACTGTCGAAGATCTCGTGCAGTTTAAACTCCTCTCATCACGCGCACAGTTCAGTTTCGCTGCTCTGGTTAATCATTCATTTAAGGAGAGTTTATACTTGTTTCAAGTATATTCCGCAGAAAGCCTGATTTTAACAAACGGACTCGCCTCTAAACCACTGGAGCTTTTCTAAAGTGCATCTAAAATGGACAGAAACTGACAGTTCAATAAATGATCATGCTTTCTTTGGATAAGAATAACCCTATACACTATTAACAATTACTAACCTTGAACTCTTTTCTATCAGTCATGTGTTTTAAATAACTAGCCCATTTAGAAATATCATGCAGATACTTAAAGTTCATCAAAACCAATGAGTTGTGGTCTGTTTGTGTTTTCTAAAGCACAGAACAAAATCCACAAGTTTATGATTTGACATTGTACTACACCATGATGTCCACTTATCACCCACCGAATTCCCCTAAAGATAGAGTGTTTCTCAATGTCACGCTTTCTCTTTTTTTTTTTCCAGTTTTGACTTTTTCAGCTTCTTTATCTCTTCAGGCCCATCGTCGTTCTCTCAAGCCATCACTATTATCAGCCCCACAATAATTCGAAGCGTGAGTCAAGCTTCCCCTCTCATTGTCACAGGATGTGGGCACACAGCTGGAAAGCTAGTGAAAAGAAGTGTGTGTGGGACGGCTTGAATTCAGGGCGTTCGGTGAAAACCTAGAGGCTCATCAGCACAATGATGATTTGAATATCAAACGGATGACGCACACGCCCTTAAACACGGCGTGTTCAGAGGAATTCAGGGCCCATCTTTCACACGCCTGGCTGTGAGCTCAGGGAAAGGCTGCATGGTCCACGCCGTGGAAAGCACAATGATTTCTTGCATGATTAATAGTGGAGAAAAGACCTGGTTTCTGCTGCTTTAAATTGATGAATCATTGGTGATTTTCCCCAGCTGGGCCTCGACTGTCTTTGAGTGGCTGCGGTGCCTGTAATTTATGGCTTTTCTGTTTGATGAGGTCAAGACACACAACCGGTTAATGACATCACCGTTATAACTCAGATCTGTAGATACACTGTATCAGACATTATTTATTTTAGCATTCTAATTTCTGTTATAGAATTTTACAAATATGCATCTTGCTACAACTTCTTAGCCAGATTTTCAATAAATGTTTTCATTTTTTCTATTACTAATATGGATTTGTTTTGGTCACACTTTTGCATATCTACTTCAGAGAACTACAACAAAACTTAAAGTGTGCAATATCAATCCAGTACATTTTCTTTCCTATTCAACTATTATTTATTTATTTATTTTTTAATACTTCTTATTCCAGATTTTTGTCAGAGGGAAAAAATAAATTTCATTTATTTATTTTATTTTATTTTATTTTATTTATTTATTTTTTTGCTCACACTGAATGTGATACTTTTGTTGATAGTTTCAAAACTTAAAGTGTAAAATATAATTTCAGCATGTTCTATTTTACTCTGTATGATAATATGCACACACACACACTATATATATATAGTTTGAAAATGTAAAGTGTGAATATCATTTCAGTACGTTTGCTTTTAAATCACATGAATTTATTAGGGCAAATCAGTTCCAATAAAACCAGCATCTCAGCTAATATTGTTGGTTATTTTCGCACTAATCCAACTGTAACGATTTAAACTTTGATTTAATCTTGTCTTTCCTGACACAAGCCGGTATTATCAGATGCGATCAAACATTTAATGATGCTCTGAAACATATCCTGTTTAACAGCTTTTGATGATAGACCGCATTAGCATCGACGAAGCAAACATTTCATTCCAGCTTGTGAATGAAGTCAGTGGATTTCATTACGCACACCGTGTATATTTTCACACCTTGGCTCCATAACTGACATGCATCTAGCACAAATCACCAAAACACACACACACACACACACAGGCATGCACACACTTTCACACCAATCCACAATAAAACACACATATGCATGCACGCATTGAAACGAACGCACAAATAGTACATACACTCTGCGAATGCACTTAATTCAATCAGCAGTGGGATATTGACTCCATATGTGCCCTAATCATGGGTTGCGGGCGATCCTGATTAGGTTATTACAGATAATATAGTTGTCTTCTGTCACAATATTGGTCTTTTGCATCAGAGGTCAACAATAGGAAATCACAGTTCAACTCATGCATATTGACATTTCAATCATTTACATACAGCATCTTTAATCATATCAGACATCTTCTCTGTTGGGAGTCCATGTTTAGCTTAGCAGGCATTTTTAGATTTTATTTTAAGTGCTCGGAGTGATTTTCTCATTAAAAATGAGCGTCGTGGCTGCAAGGTCCCTCCAAATGCAAATAAATACGCCGGTGTCAAGCTAGAGCCGACTGTGTGGACGCAATCATTTGAGCTAATGCATTCTGGGTAATTAATTTGGGCTAACAAATTTGGCAACTTAAATATTTATTTATTTAAAACATACTCCACTGATAATCAAAGCCATGTCTTCTCTAAATAAATAAATCAATATTTTCTAGGTACTCTTTGGTCTTTGGTGTCGAAGCATTGCAGTTGTTTTTCATTCAGAAGCACAAGAACGAGCTCGGCGGTGTTGGATCCGAGCTCATCTGCATCTCTCCACGCTAAACATTTCCATTTAGAGTGATTTAAAGGTGGGAGTTTATGTCCCTGCCATGTGCGTCCATCATCCCCCGACCCCGCTCTGCCTCTGTAAAGCTGAGTTATAGAGCAGCTATCTGAAAAGATAATAATTTAACTTTCCCTCCGCTGGAACACGGAGGAAATGGATGTGTTTGTGTTGATTGCCTGAGCTCTGAAGGTTTCCTTGTACTTCAGGAGAGTGAAAGAGACACTACGCATAATAGTAGTGTTTGTTTCTGAAAATCAACCATGCGTTAGATCATTATAGGTGTGAGATAAAGGGACAGTGCATCAATATTGGGGAAGAAAATAGATTTAATAACATTTAATATAATAATAAAAAAAAATAATACATCTGTAATCAGTTCATGCTCATGTCATTTGCTTTTTACTGATTGATTGAATGATTGATTGATTTACTGTGAAACACAAAAGGACATTTGAAAAGAATATATATATAGTTCGGTCATTTATACATACAGAACAGTTACATTATTTCTCAGTTTATTTTTCAATTATCTTTATTTAGCCAATAATTACATTATATATATATATATATATATATATATATATATATATATATATATATATATATATATATATATATATATATATATATATATATATATATATATATATATATATATAAAATAACATTCTTGATTAACTAAACTATCCCTTAGACTCATTTATTACATATATATATGATCTATACCTATTACTCACACCCATAATTATATATTGCATGTATTTATTTACTCGTTTAATTATATAACATTTAATTACTAAATAATTATTTTTCATTAAATAGGTTTTCATTAACTTATTCATTCATTTATTCATTTTCTAATCATTTTTAACATTATATATATATATATATATATATATATATATATTTAGTTTACACATTTTTTATGAATTATACATTTGAGTCGCACCTTTAAGTATCTAACAGAAGCTGATTGAATAGCCCATATGTTTTGTGCACTTTTCCCGAGTCTTACAAAGCTAAATAGCTTTCTTTGGAAGTCAGGACAGAATTGTAATATTTTCCTAAACTATCCCTTTAATTGCAAAAGTATGTTACAGTTTAAGGAAGAGACCATAAACGAGTGTGTGTGTGTGTGTGTGTGTGTGTGTTGGGTGGGGGTGGGGTATTGTAGGCATTGGCCTTGTGCCCATCCTTGTGTTATACCTGCATCTCAATGAAGCTGGCAAGGTGATTTACTGGCAAGGTGTCCGGCTGCAGTCTCTCGCTCTCTCTCTCTTTAACCAGCGAGTCAAAGCGACATTGATCTCTCAGCCAGGCAAGGTGACCTACAGAGCACCACTTCCCAAGTCTTTCTTTTCTCGTCTTCATCTCTCCCCCTTTCCGTTTTTTTTCCACCGTGGAGTCGGTGGCGGGCCGTGACCCCGGCGAGTGATGTCATGTCCTGTGGCAGAGAGCACAGCAGTGAGGTGAATATGAAAACAAACTCGAGTCCTTGAGCTGCTCTGTGCCACTCGTATCAATAAAACGCCTTCACACAGTCTTGTTTCACAACCCCAGGCATTACAACAGCACTCTACCACAGACACGCTGCTTCTGAAGGACTCTTACTTATATCTTAATGGGAGAGCATGCTCCAAAATTTAACTTTTCTCATTTATGTTTATTCATGTTGCTCAAAACATGTGGCTTTTTCTTTCTGACTTCTTGATTTGTTGAATTTTATTTTTTCAGTCAAATATTAAAAGAGAAGTTTAATGCAATATTCAGGCTGCTGTTTTCTTTACAACAGGAGTGGATGGTGACTTCAGCTCGGACGAATGTACAACAATATAACATAGAACATAAATATCGCAACATAGGACCACTGGAAATTATTATTATTATTATTTTCTCCAAAACTAATATCCTGTTAAACAAATGTTTTAAGTAGTTATATAAGTAGTAATATAATAACAAATAAACAAAATAATAAAATACAAATAAATAAAAGCTACGTGACTTAACCATAAAATTATGCTCTTAGTCAGCTTTACTTGTACAAATGGCAACTTGGAGATTTGAGTTGACTTATAATTTATAATTTTAAGGCAGCACAACTTACACTTACTTTTTATGTGCAAAACTACAAAAATGTACAACTACACATCATTTACTGCAGTTATCAGCTAAAATAAAGACCAGCGACAGTAAAACATAAAAAAATAAAAAAAAAATCCTATTTTTCACACAAATTATTATTACAGGGGCAAACTATGGATTGATAAAGATTTATTTTAGAGCTGTATTGCTCAATACTGACTTCAGAGTATTTTTCTGCATAATTTGTAAACTAATTAATATATTTGAATGCTTTCTTCACAGTATTGTAGCTATATCGCGATTTAGAAGTAGTAAACTTGCTCGGTAGCTCACCTGGTACAGCACTGTGCTAGACTTGTAAAAGTAAGCTAGCGAATGCGTTTTTTCCTCACTTTTGTCACTACTGTACGCTAGGTTTAGTGTAGGGTTTAGTACATGAGGTGTGCGTTATTTCAAAGCGATAAGCGATTAATTTCCAAATTAATCTTTAATCACCACTCATCTGATATACTTGTATCATTTCCAAACCAGAACACCCAGCGTGATAAAAACGTCTCCACATTAACGTTTTAAACGCTTCATAAGCACCACTTACTGGACATTTCGATGTGAAAGAAACTTGCCAGAAGCAACGTAATCGTTATGTTTTATTGTCGTCATGGTCACCTGTTTCCAATGAGCCCGGATTGAAAAAGCATACGGATATTGTATTAATAATTTTCACTCCCTTGTCGTTCAACCCCCATATTATTGTAACGCAAATGAAGATCTAATGTTGTGTTTTCCACACAAGAAAAAAGGTGTTTTCAAAGCACGCGCGTTTGGCGATACACACATTCGATGAAGCGCGTGCAGCTTGTTATTGTTTCGAGTGCACTTCAGACGCACGTCATCGAAGGAGATCTCAAGTGTATCACGAACGTGGCAGGTTTGGGGTGAGCTATTTCTTTTAAGCGTCGTTCACATCATGAGGTGGAGATTGTGCCAGACTAGAGTTTGCTCTCTAATGTTTTAGTTGATATTTACTGTCATGGGCTGCTGTGGTGTGTGTGTGTGTGTGTGTGTGTGTGTGTGAGCCTGATCACAGAACACAATGAATGGCTCTGTGACCTGATTTAACAGGCTTTTTTAGTGGCAGTGGTGCTCTGTAAGGGATATGTAGTGCTAATATGGCCTCACCTTAACTTTGTTTAACAGAAGCACTACACGTGAGAGTGTATGAGTGTTAGTTACATCGCAATTTGCATATTAATTGCTTTCATAGTGTTTTTTATTTATGTGTGGTATGTTTTATGTATAATATCTGTCTATACATCCGTTCTGTAATTGTTTGAATAGTATTTTGAAATATACACCTATGTTGTTTCAGACTAGAAACTAGCCTATATTTAATTTATATTTATATTTAATTGTATCTGATAAATAGATTTGTCATGATTATTTGATGGTATGGTATTAATCCCTTTTTCTCTCTCTTTCTCTATCTTTCTGTCTTTTGCTCATATTGTTCATCATGGAAGGACATCACGAAAGTTTCTACACCTGTGATACGACCTCTGACCCCTGCCCTTTGCCCCTGCAGTCTAAAGGTAAGAGCAGAGTTTTTTTTTTTTTATTCTGCGCAGATGAAATTATTATAATCCTTATTTATGAATATTTTATCACAGCAGACTTTTTTTTCTGTATGAAAATAAATGGTTTTTAGACTTCACCGTGGGTCAAAAAGTTTTTCTGCGGTTCAGAAACCGAACAAAGCATTATTTAAAATGAGATCGAGTGAATTAAAATGCATTTTAGAAACGTTTAAATCACTATACATAATACATACATTTTTATATGTATATTTAATTATCAGTTCAATTATGAGTATTTCCATGCTTGATTATGAATCATATATTATGATGTGTATCATAACCGAGGTTCGATTCATACTCTCATATATAGTGTATTTATAGCATTTATTCTGTAGAGTGAATGCAGTGTGATTAGTAACTAATCACAAGTGGACTTACTAACCAATGACTAGAAGGCATGCATAATGCATAAAAGTGTTCCTGTGGCTTAGTGGTAGAGCATTGCATAGCAGCACAAGGTTGTGGGTTCGATTCCCCAGGAACACCATTTTGGATAAAAGCGTCTGCTAAATGCATACATTTAATTGCTCCAGGTGTGTGTGTGTGTGTGTGTGTGTGTGTGTGTGTGTGTTCACTGCTCTGTGTGTGTGCACTTTGATTGGGTTAAATGTAGAGCACGAATGCTGAGTATGGGTCGCCATATTCCTCCATAATATAGTAAAACCTGACAAACTGTGTTTATTAAGTTAAGTTACAGTAAGTTTACTATGAAAACCATTTGTATGCTGTCTGTAAGACTTAATACAGCCGTAAGTGTGTGGTGCGTGTTCTAGTTAGCTGAGAGTGAACCTGATAGGATGGTATCGATGTTCTGCGTTGATTCGCCAGCATTCAACCACACATTTCCGGTGTAATGAAACACAAAGTTGAGGTCACAATCAGGGCACAGGAAGTGCACGCCATGTTTGTCGTATTTGAGTATGGAGACACTTTCTTTTGTAACATGTTGTTGTGTTTTGGCGATTGTGAATCAAGGTTTTGTCTTTGTTACTTGTTGTTTGAAATGATTTATGTGAGCACCCACACAAATTCATTCTCTGTCTCAGTACCGTCCGCTGTGTAAGTGTGTGTGTGTGTGTTTGTATGTTGAATGTAACCATATCCAGTAAGGAAATGAGTTATATTTAGCAGCACCTCCTGAAGACACCGGCTCAACCCGTGTGGTTAAAAATACTCCAGACTCAAGGAGAGAGGGCTCTGTGGTGCCCGCTCTCATCCCCGCTGACCTACGGCTCGCTTCACGTCCCGCCACGTGCTCCGTTAACATTAATAAACATCCTGAATACAGAAACCAGTAACTGGAGACTGTGCTGTGGGTTTCAGGATGTTTGACAGGACGTTTAACCATCTCTTGTATCATTGACTTTATATTTATGAGATTATTAGTGTTGATATTGTAGGTTTGATCAAAGCGCTTAATACTTCCTGTAGCATACATCCTCTCTCTCTCTCTCTCTCTCTCTCTCTCTATCTATCTCTCTCTCTCTCTCTCTCTCTCCTTCAGCTGCCATTTGATATTTTATTCATTTATTTATTTTTTTTGCCCTTGGTCTTTCCTTTAAAATTCATACTTAAAATAAACAGTGCCTCAAGCCTCTAAAAATCTCAGTTAATTTAAGGTTTTTATGACATAAGAAGCTTGTTTCAGGATGTTCAATGGAATAACCCTAAGAAAAGGTAATTTTATGATTAAAAAATGCTTTTATTAAAAAAAAAAAATAATACTTAACAACAACAAAAATAATAATAATAGTCATATGTATACATGCACACAATTATTTCCCTGTACTGCTGTATTTTTTTACTTGATTACACCACACAACATATTTAGACTCGTTAAATAAAAACCTGTATTCAGATTAATAAAAAAGTTTCCAGAAATGTGTGGAACGTGAATGCAAATATTACATTTCTACGAACTAGGCACAAATCTGGTTGTAACCAAGACTTGTAACTGATTTGAACCTTCTTATCTGTAATCTCACGTAATGATTAAAAAAAACGAAATAAACGTGCGACTCGTATCAGACAAGCGGCACATTTTCGGTATCCCGAGGGAATAGACGGCCAATTTAAATTTCATGACGATTTTTCTGCAGTTTTTCCGTTTTCGTGCCTCGTACTTTAACAAACTACTCCTACAGGTTTAATCATCTTCAAATTTGGTTTGTGTAATCATAAGGCCTTTGCGTTGCAAAATTGCGAAGATCTTGAGCTTTCGCTGAAGGACGTGTCCGTGACAATTTTTTGATATTTCGACCATGAAACAGGAAGTTGCTATAACTCAAGCATACAATACAATGTCCGATCTGCCCCAAACCTCACATGTTCGATGAGAGTCGTGGCATGAAAACATCTAATGCCAGTATTCAGTTATAATTTATAGCGCCACCTGTTGGCAACAGGATATGTCATGCTATAGACTACTTCAAACATACTGTTCATTCTGCACCACACTTCTACATGCCTTCGAGATACTTCGACATCTACATGCCAATATTCAGTTAGTCATGGCGCCACCAGCTGGCAGCAGGAAGTTTGGCACATATAACTGACTTGGAGATATTTACTCCTCCTATATTTACCATTTTTAATGCATATTGCCCACTGGGTGCAACGGCTCTTTCAGAGCTGCTCGCATCTTTAATTACAGTATATAACTGTATTATTTAAGGGGTTGTATAACACATGTTTTACAGTCTCTTCAGACTCTGTCTGTTCTCTGGTCAGTTTTGCGAAAAGGCTAAGGATGAATGTGTCTGTGACGGACGTGGCATTCATAACCCTCTCTCCATTTCTCCACCGATCCCGTGCTTTTATTCGTTTATTCCTCGCCGTACCCAAAGCTGCAGATTCGATGGCATATATTTTCTCAGGGCCGCGGCGCAGGAACAGGAAGCCTCCTCGCCTCCTTGTTAGCTTGACAAATAACTTCTGTGGGCAGAAAGTGCTGAATTTTAGCTTTCGATGTCTATTTTCTGCCGGCTGACATTAATTTTGCGAGCTCTGCAGGAACTATCAGAAATAAATAAATAAATAAGGAAATAACAGGGCTGAGGCAGGGGCTGCTTGGCCATTAGAGCAGGTTTCTGAACACACGTGCATTTCTTGACCAATATCCCGCCTGCTGTGTATTTTTGTTTATACAGTATTTATATAGTGTAAATTATGAACAAAACAGCAAAAGCATGTGAACATTTTATAATTTAACATCGATTTATGTCAATGACATATTTAGCTTATCAAGGTAATAAGCTGACATTTTAGGAAATGCAGAACATAAATTTAACCCTTTATTGTCATAAAATTCATAAATATTTGAAAGGGTTATTACCATTACTAAATCTAAAACCAAAACCATTAGTCAAAAAAATTGAATTAAATGTTAATGCATAAATACTATTACTTGAAACAGAATAAATAAAATAATAACATATAACAAAATATAAACTAAAATGAAAGAAAATATATAAAAGTTTTAAATTAATAAAATTAAACAACATTTTACAAAACATTTTACAAAAAAAAAAAAAAAAATTACAAAACCACAAATTAAATCTTAAACTAAAATGAGAATGAAAACAGAAAATATCAAAATAAAATCGTTTAAATATTTATAGGAACTAAGTGTATATTAAAAACAAATATATAAATAATAATAATTTGTTGTTGGTATAAAATACTGATATTTATATTATAGGATATTGATTATTTATTTATTTAGATCATTATTAAATCAGTGTAATGAATCAAGAAATCTGATCATGATGAAATTCGGTCTTAATTCAGTTTGATTTGATTCAGAATTGATTTTCCGTTCATAATCATTTTCAAAAACACTTTCAAATAACAAATGACACAAAAGTCTATGTTGATATTAATGCTGTGGAAAACTGACAAAAATACACCAGGTTTTACACTCTGGTTATGAATATATTGAAATATAATTGGAGTTTTTAAATAGTTTGTTAAATGCACGTTTTCCGAATGTATTCTAAAGCACTTAAGTAAAAAATCCCCCCAGATCTGTCCACATGATGAGTATCACTTACTGTAAGGAAGCCAGTATCTGTCCCGGCTCAGAGGCCGCTGGAGGAGCTCGTTTAAATGTTAACGGCAGGAAGTGCAATAGAGCTGTTAAGGGGAGCGAGGGGCTTGTGAATGTTTTAAAACCCCTGTTTAAAAGGTTTTACAAGTATTTTAAAGGCTTGTTGCAGTTGCACTCTCACAGAAGCCTGAGTTTACTGTCGCTCTTGCCTTATTAGCAGAAAGAGTCTTCTTCAACACAGCTGGACGTCCTGACTGACCTAAAACTGCTGCTTCCGCTCCGGCTCCTGTCTGTCGTCAGGCCACTGAAGGTGGAGCCAACTCCCATAATGCACCACAGATCACACGCAGCAGCTAAATTACACTCAGCCTGGCATCAGCCTCCTGAATTTCACACGTCATTATCATCAGGAAATGTGAGAGAAAACAACAGCGAAGTGCACACTACTCACTAGCTCTGCTCCTAAACCTAGTGCCCTAGCAGATGCCTCGCTGTCTGTTATCTCAGTAGGCAGCATGCTAATCAAGTCACCTGAGACACGTTAGCAACAATGCTAACACAAATACTGAGAGAAATACTCCATTTTGGAATTAGATTGAACTGTTTTTAGTGTTACTTCATAGTATTTAAAGAAATAAGAATACATTTATAGTCAACTGTTTTCTTAATCTCGTCGGCCATGCAGTGCATTCTGGGATTGCCATCTCTGATACAAGCAATGTTGTTTAGGTATCTTAGGAGGCAACAATAATTGTGTTGGTTTCGTTTCAGAACAGCGTTAAAATGCGTTTTACATTTGTGGGGGGAAAAAAGTGTGCTTAATTGTATTGAATGTGCACTATATAGTGTACTTCAAATCTTAAAAGCATATTAAACTGTAGCATAATATTAATTAAATACTATAAATAACAATATTAATGAAATAAAACACCACTTAAAGAAAGCCAGTTTCATGACTGTTTAACACACTTAAGTAGACTTTTAAAAAGTGCACTTTGTAATAACGTCAAGTTGAAAGATTTACTTTCAAGCTCATTTAAATCATGTTTTAATAATCTTTTATGTTGTTTTAAAGAAGTACACTTATTTTAATACTAAAGCACATGTAAAGTACCTGATTATAATCTAAATATAGTGTGTTATTCAGTGTTGCGTTTTAATGTAATATATTTTAAATGTATAAAATTCCAATCTGTCATTACAAATATATGTAAATACATATGCAAAAGTAAAGTATATTATAGTTTATCATTGTCACATTTGACTGTACTTTAACCATATTTTATTGACCGTACAAGTAATTACGAAATTAGGTATAAAGATGCACTTGCACACTGAAGTTCAGCTAACAGCTTTAAATAATATACATTTTAAGTATAATTTTTTTTTATTTAATAACAATTAAAATTAAATTAAGTGCCTGAAAACATTTATTTTAGTTGGGACTTTTTAAAAACCGATTGCTAGTAAATTTCACAAATAACTATAAAGAAATGACAAGTAGCGCGTTGAATTAAACATGATATTTCGATGAGGTGACACTTTATTTTAAGGAGTCCGTGTTACAGTGTATTTATACATTGAAGTACTGAGTAATATTAATTAAATACTATATGGTTAGGATTAGGGTTTGTCTAAGGGTTACTTGCGTCTAATCATGCATAATTAATTGTTATTATAATAGTAAGAATATGAAACAAATGTAACAAGACCACCTTAAAATAAAGTGTTACTCAAAACTGAAATAATATTCTCTTGGAAAACACACCA